>NC_047664.1:2468674-2730869 GCF_011762505.2 Arvicanthis niloticus
TGCACCATCACCTATGGAGTTAGGCTGCTCCATCATTTAGAGTTAGGCTGCTCCATCTATGAAGTTAGGTGCTCCATCATCTATGGAGTTAGGCTGCTCCATCTATGGAGTTAGGCTGCTCCATCAATGGAGTTAGGCTGCACCACCATCTATGGAGTTAGGCTGCTCCATCATCTATAGAGTTAGGCTGCTCCATCTATGGAGTTAGGCTGCTCCATCAATGGAGTTAGGCTGCACCATCATCTATGGAGTTAGGCTGCTCCTTCATCTATAGAGTTAGGCTGCTCCATCTATGAAGTTAGGTTGCTCTATATTCAATGGAGTTAGGCTGCTCCATCATCTATAGAGTTAGGCTGCTCCATCTATGGAGTTAGGCTGCTCCATCTATGGAGTTAAGCTGCTCCATCATCTATGGAGTTAGGTGCTCCATTTATGAAGTTAGGCTGCTCTATTTTATGGAGTTAGGTTGCTTTATCATCTATAGAGTTAGGCTGCTCCATCTATGGAGTTAGGCTGCTCAATCTATGGAGTTATGGTGCTCCATCTAAAAGTTACGCTGCTTCATCTATGAAGTTAGGCTGCTCCATCATCTATGGAGTTAGGCTGCTCCATCTATGGAGTGAGGCTGCACCATCATCTATGGAGTTAGGCTGCTCTATTATCCATTGAGTTAGGCTGCTCCATCTATGAGTTAGGCTGCTCCATCATCTATGGAGTTAGGCTGCTCCATCTATGGAGTTACGCTGCTCCATCTATGGAGTTAGCCTGCACCATCATCTATGGAGTTAGGCTGCTCCATCATCTATGGAGTTAGGCTGCTCCATCATCTATGGAGTTAGGCTGCTCCATCTTTGGAGTTAGGCTGCTGTTGGGAGCTGACTTTAGCAGAAAGCGGCTAGATCATCCTTGCAGCCATCTGGATCCATATACCCTGACGAAAGATTTGGTTTTCAATAGCCTACAACAGCTAAAGCACACTCTGATATCCCATGTATTTTGTGTTGCTGTTTACTGCCCCCAGCTGCAAGGTGCGTGGGTAGTCACGCCTGCAAGGTATTGCAGTTCACGTGCTTTCCACGTGCTATCTATGCCATACATGCTTATAAGGTGCACGTGCTATCCACGCCTGCAAGGCATTGAGGTGCACGTGCTGTCCACGCTATAGACGCCTGTAAGACTTACGTCATATCAACACCTCCAAGGCACATGGTATCCAGGCGTCTACAAGGCACGTGGCAAAAGCCTATAAATACCTCAGAATTCCCTTCAATAAACGAGACTTGATCAGACTTTCTGCCTTGTCTCCATTCTTCGAGTCTCTTCCCCTTCATCTCCTCCTCCCCCTCTCTCTCTCTCTCTCTCTCTCTCTCTCTCTCTCTCTCTCTCCATCTCTCGCTATACCCTGACCCTCGGTGACTGGAGCGGCAGCTTGGGCCAAGACACAGTGCCCGCCAAGCGTTGAGCGGAGCAGGCCGCAACATTTTGGCCCACAAAGCCGGGCAGTACGGGCCGCGACAGTTTGTGAGGGACGTTACTGGAAGAAGGTGATCACGAATCTGCCGTGTTGAGAAAGGTAAGGAAATGGGACAAGAAATTAGTCAACTTGAATCCAAATTAGTCAGCTTGAATTCAACTCTCTGTTTCGGTTTGTTTGCTGCTCACATGTGTTAATTTTCTGCTTTTGTTCTTGAATGCTGTCTTTTTTGTTCAAAATAAAAAGAAGCGTAAGTTAGAATCCAAAATACACCAAAGGTTGATGACAATTTGTCAGAGCCAGATTGTGCTGACCAAGAGGAAGAGGAAGTCAAATTTTATGACGCTGAAATGCCCTTTCCCTATGTGCCTCTACCTCCAAGTGCTCCCCCAGAGGAGACAGTAGTTATAAATCCCAAAAAGGAGTTACAGGACAAAATTTCTACCTTAAGCAACTGATAGAGTTAGAAAAAGAGTATCAGGGCTTAAGTAACCAGGGCTTAAGTAACCAGTTACAGAAATTAAGGACAGGGAAGAGGTCTCAAGAGACTAACTGCGAAATCCCCCGGATTTTCACGTTCCTCAACCTGGTGTCCAAAGGCAGTCCCTATCCTCTAGCTTTAGTTCAGCTACAGATCAGCTGGAGGAGAGAGACGCTAAGGCTTTCCCTGTATCCGAGACCAGAGACGCTCAAGGGGTTGCTTGGAGACATCACACAGGGTTTAATTTTCAAATTATTAAAGAATTTAAAAATGCAGTATCTCGATATGGTGCCACTGCTCCCTTTACTCTTGCGATTTTAGAATCAGCTGCAGAGGAGTGGCTAACTCCTTCCTAGTGATTGGAATACGTTAGTGAGAGCATTCTTAGTGGTGGTGACTATCTTTTTGAAATCAGAGTATCATATGAGAATTGTAAAGAGACAGCTAGGAGAAACATTCAGGCAGGCAATGGTTGGTCCTTTGATGCCTTAGTAGGAGAAGGGCAATTTGCTTCTAGTGATAACCAGATGCAATATGACCCAGGTTATATGCTCAAATTCAAAATGCAGCCATGAAGGCTTGGCATAAACTCCCGGTAAAGGGAGATCCTGGTGCATCTTTAACAGCAGTCAGGCAAGGGCCTGATGAACGATTTTCTGACTTTGTTCATCGATTAATGACAGCAGCAGGGAGGATTTTTGGTAATGCAGAGGCAGGTGTAGACTATGTGAAACAACTTGCATATGAAAATGCCAATTCTGCCTGCCAAGCAGCCATTAGACCCTACAGGAAAAAAGACGGATCTTACAGGGTATATCAGACTCTGTTCTGACATAGGTCCCTCTTACCAACAGGGCTTAGCTATGGCAGCTGCTATGCAAGGACAACTGTAAGAGATTTTTTTGGCAAATAAAGACAGAAAGGCATGTTTTAATATGGTAAGCCTGGACACTTTGCAAGAGGTTGCAGGGTAGAAATGAGTTAACCCAGAGACAGCCCAGAAAACAGCCTGGGCTCTGCCCACGTTGCAAACGTGGAAGGCATTGGGCTAGTCATTGTATGTCTAAAAAGAGACGCACAAGGTAACACCCTTTCCTATGATCAGGGAAACGGGAACAGGGGCCAGCTCCAGGCCCCGAACCGACACAAGCCAAAACAGGCTTATGGAGCAGTCAGTGTCCTACCAGCAAATACCATCCCTTTCTGAACTTAGTCGAGCAACACCAGGAAGCGCAGGACTGGACCTCAGTTCTGCCACCCACACAGTATTAACCCCAAAATGGGACCTCAGGCCTTACCCACTGGAGTGTTTGGACCACTCTATCCAAATGTGTTTGGCCTGATAGTGGGAAGAAGCAGTACTACTATGCAGGGATTACAAATTTTTCCTGGAGTTATAGATAATGATTATCAGGGTGAGTTAAGGTAATGGCGCAGGCAATTCAGAACATAGTCACCATTCCTACAGGAAAGAGGATAGCTCAACTATTGTTACTTCCATTGTACCCTACTAATCACAAATATAAGAATCCTAAAAGAGGGGATCAAGGTTTTGGTTCCTCTGATGCATACTGGGTACAGCCTATAGTTAAACAAAACCTATGATGACAATCTGGCTAGATGGAAAGGCATTCCAAGGCTTGGTTGACACAGGAGCTGATGTGACTATCTTAAAACAAAGTGATTGGCCTGCTACCTGGCCTCTGACCCCAACCTTAACCAATTTAAGGGTATTGGCCAAAGTCAAAACCCACTACAAAGCTCTAAGGTGCTGACGTGGAAAGATAAAGAAGGAAATACAGGAAATATACAACCCTATGTCATCTCAGGCCTTACCATTAATCTCTGGGGCAGAGATCTGTTATCCCAGTTTGGGATTGATTATGTGCAGCCCTAATGAAGTAATCACAGCTCAAATGATAAACTCTGGATTTTCCCCAGGGAAAGGATTAGGAAAAAGTGAAGATGGGATCACTCATCCTATTGAGGTTTATGGTAACACTAGAAGAAAAGGCTTGGGGTATTTTTGATGGGGGCTACTGATTCAGCTGCACCCCTAGGACGTTGTGCGGATCCCATCATCTGGAAAAGGGACTCGCCCGTCTGGGTGGATCAGTCGTCCCTAACCACCGAAAAATTACAAGCTGCCCAGTTGCTAGTGCAGGAGCAATTACAGGCAGGGCATTTAGAAGAGAGTAACTCTCCATGGAACACCCCAATATTTGTCATTAGGAAAAAGTCAGGAAAGTGGAGATTGTTGCAAGACTTGAGGGCTGTTAATGCACCATGATTAAAATGGGAGACTTACAACCTGGGCTGCCCACACCGGTGGCCATACCTTTAGGTTATTATAAAATAGTTATAGATTTAAAAGACTGTTTTTTTTTTTTTTTTTGACTATCCCCTTACATCCTAATGATAGAAAACGTTTTGCTTTCAGTATTCCCTCTATAAACTTTAGAGAACCTATGAAAAGATATCAATGGAAGGTATTGCCTCAGGGTATGGCTAACAGTCCTACCTTCTGCCAAAAGTTTGTGGCTTCTGCCATAGAGGGTGTTAGAACTATGTGGAAGCAAATTTACATGATTCATTTCATGGATGATATTTGATAGCTGGAAAAGATGGAAAACAGGTACTCCAGTGCTTTGATGATCTTAGAACAGCTTTACAGACTGCAGGGTTACAAATAGCACCAGAAAAGGTGCAATTACAAGATCCATATACTTATTTAGGATTTCAGAATTAATGGTCACAAGTATTATTAATAGTAAAGCACCACTGAGGACTGATTCCCTTAAGACACTTAATGATTTTTCCAAAACTACTGGGAGACATTAATTGGCTAAGACCATATTTGAAACTTACAACAGGAGAATTGAAGCCTCTGTTTGATATTCTCAAGGGAGATCCTGACCCTAAATCTGGCAGGCTCTAACAGAGGAGGGTAGAAAAGCCTTACAGAAGGTAGAGAATGCTATTTCATCCCAATTTGTAACTCATATTAATTATTCTAAGCCTTTATATTTTCTTATTTTTAACACTAAACTGACTCCTACTGCAGTTTTTTGGCAAACTGCACCCATATTATGGGTTCATCTTCCCTCATCCCCCAAGAAGGTTCTTAATCCATACTATGCAGCTGTAGCAGATATGATTATGTTAGGCAGAGATAACAGTCAAAAATATTTTGGAAAAGATCCTGGTGTCACAGTACAACCTTATACAAGGCATCAGGTTGATTGGCTTATGCAGAATTCTGAAGTCTGGCCTATTGCATGTGCCTCATTTGCTGGTCAGATAGGTAATCATTATCCACCAGATAAATTGGTTCAGTTTTGTAATCATCATGAATTTGTTTTTCCATCTCGTACTGCACATGAACCTATCAAGGAAGCATTGCTAGTTTTCACTGATGGTTCCTCATCAGGAACAGCTGCTTATGCCTTTAAGGATCAAGTAATCTCTTTTGCTACATCATCTGTGTCAGCTCAATTGGTTGAATTACATGCTGTTATCGCGGTGTTTCAAGCATTTCCAAATCAAACTATTAATATTTATACAGATAGCTCATATATAGCTCAGTCTATCCCTCTGCTAGAAATGCTGCACAAATAAAGCATTCCTCAGAAGCAGCAGATTTGTTTTTTACAGTGCCAACAATTAATTTTTGAGGAGAAAGTGTAAATTCTTTATAGGACACCTGAGAGCCCACACTGGGCTACCAGGTCCTCTCTCTGAAGGAAATACCAAGGCAGACCTAGCTACTCGAATAGCTGCAGTTACTTTATCAGATTCGCAATCTAACTTGGATAAGGCCATAAAGGCTCATGAGTTACATCACCTTAATTCTAAAACTTTAAAAGGTATGTTTAAAATTACCAGAGAACAAGCTAGACAAATTGTTAAACAATGTCAATCATGTGTTAAACTTTTACCAGTCCTCATTTGGGTGTAAATCCAAAGGGACTGATACCAAACAGTATCTGGCAAATGGATGTTACTCACTATATTGAATTTGGCAAGCAAAAATATATACATGTATGTGTAGACACATACAGTGGTTTCATTTATGCAACATTACAAACTGGAGAAGCAAGCAAGCATGTGATCGCTCATATGCTTGCTACAATCGCTGTATTGGGTGTGCCTAAACAGATAAAAACTGACAATGGCCCAGGTTATACAAGCTCCAGTTTCCACCAATTTTGTGAGAAATTGGGAATACTACATAAAACGGGTATTCCATATAATCCACAGGGCCAAGGTATGGTAGAAAGGGCACATCAAACCATTAAATGTCAATTTGAAAAAATTAAAAAGGGGGAATGGTACCCTACCAAGGGATCCCCAGAAATATCCTTCATGATGCACTCTTCATTTTAAATTTTTTAACTTTGGATTCTGAAGGAAAATCTGCTGCAGATAGATTCTGGCATCCTGATACCAAAAAGAATTTGCAACAGTCCTCTGGAAAAACCCCATTAACTGGAACCTGGAATGGGCCAGATCCAGTGCTTATCTGGGGGAAGAGGTTCTGTCTGCATATATTCCCAAACTGCAGATGCTGCACGTTGGCTGCCAGAGAGACTGATTAAACAAATAGACAACCAATAACAAATCCATGGAGGAGAAACCCCCTGAGAAGCGTATTTTTTCTTCACAGGAAACATAAAGATGCTTCACAATTGCCTTCAAACTGGAACAGATCAATGAGTAAACCTGACTTGGGAAGTTCTCAGTGCTGAAGGAGACATCACCACCCGCATCTTCAGGGTGGCTTCTATTGGACTCTTGATTCCCTGACTTATGATTTAGTGGGGAACTAGATTGTTTTAGATTTAGTGGGAATTTAGATTGTTTAGTCCCAGGAGAAAAACCCACTACCACAGTTACTATAGTTGTGTTTTGGGTTTGAGATTGACTGGAGCAGGAACAGGATTTCCTTAGTTTTCTTTAGATCAAAGCTATGATAAATTTTGTATTTATATAGATTTAGATTCTGATATAAGACATTTATAAATAGAATAGAAGAGGCTTACACTTTTTACTCCTCTGATAGAGGAAGTTATATGTTGCCCTTTAAAAGAGTGTTGCTGTCATACTAACTATTCAGGTGTTGTTAAGTCTCTTGTCTTTTGGGTCCATGTGGTTCAAAAAACTGATGGCTTTTGTATGGCAACAAACCCATACAGGTCCATTATTGCAGGCTGGAAGTAAGGGATTGTAAAACCTCTGTCATCAAGACTAATGCGGTATATCCCCTAACTTACGAGCTAAGCCGGATAGTCAGTGATGGGTAAGAGAGCATACCGAGACCCTTGCCCCTAAAAGAAGGGAAGCCTCACCACCCTAAGAGAGGAGCTCAACCAATGGCTGTTGAGTATCCAAGGACGGGAAAGGGAGGCTGGGGTCCTTAGCTCCAACCTAGGACAGGCACGGTTTTCCGTAAGTTTTCCCAGCCTTCCCTTTTGAAAAAAAAAATTTAAAAAGGGGGACCCGTTGGGGGCCGACTTTTAGCAGAAAGTGGCTATCAGCTTTGCAGCCATCTTGAGCCATATACCCTGACATGAGACTTGGATTACAATAGCCTACAACAGCTGAGCACACTCCGATAATCTTGGTTTAGATACCTTGAGATTAAAGGTGCGTGAGATTAAAGATGCGTGAGATTAAAGGTGTGTGACTTAAGAGTATGACTTAGGTGCACGCCTTTAATCCCAGCACTTGGGAGGCAGAGGCAGGCGGATTTCTGAGTTCGAGGCCAGCCTGGTCTACAGAGTGAGTTCCAGGACAGCCAGGGCCTACACAGAGAAACCCTGTCTCGAAAAACCAAAAAAAAAAAAAAAAAAAAAAAAAGAAAGAGTATGACTTAGAAGTATAGAGATCAGAGTTAGAGACAAGACCTAAGGCATGATTAAAGGTGTAACTTAGAGGTGTGGCTTAGAAGTGAGACATATAAAAGGCAGAGACAGAACAGATCAGAATTTAGACTATAGAGAGAGAATCAGACACATCAGACATTAGGTAGAGTCTGCCCTCACCCTCACTCTTGCTGAACCCCAACCTGCTGACTGAAGTGGCAGCTTGGGCTGGGATACAGTGGCCACCCAAACGTGGGTCAGCCCGGGCCTCAACATTTTGCCTGGGCTGCGACGTTTTTTGGCCGCCCCAACGTGGGGCTAGTGTGGACCCCAACAATTTATTTTTTACTAAATATTTTATTTACATTTCAGATGCCACCCCTTTCCCCATTTTCCCCTTTCTAGAAAACCCCTATCCTATCCCTTCTCCTTTTTGCTTTTATACATTTTTTAATGTTAATCAAAGGCTTTATGAGTTTAGTAATGCTCAATATCAATCAGAAGTGTAACCTAATACCCAACCTAGATATATCAACTATCTTTGACTGGCGGAGACACTCGAGTCCCCCCTCCATGGTCCCCCTTCCCCCTGTCACATAGCTCCTCCTCCTTACTCCTCCTCTTCTTCTCCTTTCTCCTCCCACCTTAGCTCCTCCTACATATCACCCTGTTAAAATAAAACTTTTCTCTCAAAATACAATTAGAGCCTAACTATACCAATTTGTGTCAGTAAGGTACAAGATAGAACTAATACCCAGTCCATCATTTTGTTGACTAACCAGAACCTCTGTCATCTTTCCTAACTAAAGGACTTAGTTCTGAACCTGGCTTTTTTCTTGGCTTTAGAATGAATGTCAGCTGAAAAACCAACCATCCTCTCAAATCTTTTCTCTCAAAGTAAATAGCTGGGATTGGCTATGAGGCTATAAGTCTTCAACCCCATCAGAAATCCAGAATGACTGAGTTAACTGAAATTATGGGAAGCACAAAGCATAGCTTCTAAAACTTAGCCAATTTATAGAGACCGCTGAATACCTGGACAGTCCCTATACTACAAAACGTTGGAGCATCCGATCTTCAGCCAGCTGGAGCTATTTTTTAAGTTGAAAAGGAAGTATAGGATAAAAACTCAAATTTTTCCATTCAATTTCCCCCTCAGCTTTCAATTTCCCCTAGCTTCTTGGCTGTTCAAACTACAGGTAGCTGAACTATGGCAGCTGCAACTTCAGTACTGTTATTTTAGTTCCAGTTACATAAAAAGACTCAATTCTCTGTTCCTATCCCTGTTTCCAAGTTCCTTGGGAAGACCATTCAGCTCAAGTCAGTAGACACTACCCCAGTCTAGTCACTGTCTAGAATGGAGCTGGGGAATGGTGTACCTAATTCTGCCATAGGTGAGGGAAGAGACAAGTTAAAATATATTGGGAGCCATCAAGGTGTTCAAAATAGGTATCTAAAAATAATTCTTTGGTGCCTAGCACGAAACCAGCTCTCTTTCGTTTTTCCTTGTTCTCAAAATAAGCATGGAACATTGTGGAAGACAATATAAGGATGAAACTTTATAGAAAAATTATGTAGGGAGGAAACTGAGACAACCCAGGCGTGTGCCTGTTCATCCCAGGAAATGCAGCATTTTGAGTCAGAGAGGTACTGCCCAGGCCAAACCTTTGTTCTCTCCCCTGGGAGCAAGATATCCTTTGAAGTTTTGATTTGGATTCCAGGGTGCTTGGTTACCAGGGTGTGTGCTTGGTACCTGGGTCCCAGTATCAAAACAAAAACTGAGCCAACCAAATAAAAACCCAGTGATTCATGTTGTGTTTGGGGTATATACCTGGGGTCAGTTGCCTTTTCCAGTTCTTGAACTGTGGAACAAGTGGTATATGACCAGTGAAGACCATCTACCCGTGCTATGTAAACTTCCCTCCAGTACTGAAACTCTCCTCCCTGCAGGGAAGCTCCCTGTGACGCTGTTCTTTATATGGACTTGATCATATGAGATTAAGGTAAACCCTTGTGGGCAGGTACACTTGTGAGGGAGTTTTCTTAATTAAATCATTTAAAAATGGAAAGACTTATCCTAAATCTGGATCTTTTGAGGTGGGAAGATCCACCTTAAATCTGGGCTACATCTTTTAATGGCAGCCTAGATAAAACACAGAAGAATGACGCTCTTACTCTTTCCCGGTTCGGCCTTGCCCCTCAGTCAAGTTCATGCCTTTACTGAAGTAGTGTCTACTTCTTCAAGACTCTGGAGTATAATGGAGACCAGCCCGTGTACTTAAAAACTACAGGATTCCTGGAACTTCTGTTAGTAGACGACCATTGTTGAACTAACTAGACCATATACATGTAATAAGTTACATATTATGCATAATATATAAACATGTTGTGAATAGCCCTGATGCTGTGTGTATTTTGATGCTGATTCAGCTTCTCCAAGAGGAGCTGCCTGGAATGAGGAGTGAATCTTGTACTCAGGATGTCATGTGACCCTTTTAATGACTAAAGAAACCAATCACTGGGCAAGTAGTGGGGGGACCTTCGGGTCAGTCAGAGGACAGTGGAGAGAAGAAGAGGGGGCTGAAGGACGGGAGATGGGGTGAAAATGCAGATAGTGGAGTCCCGGTTTCAGATGGCAGACCCCTTTGGATCCGCTACCAGAGGATTTAATTTAGAATGGCTTATAAATTAGGATGTTAGTTGTTGCACCCAGCAATCGAGTTACCATTGATTCTGAACTAAGTTTGTGTGTTGTTTTCCTTCACGGGGCAGCTCAACTGGGTTCCAGAGAGAAAGGTACCGCAGCAAAGAGTGGGTTTGCAAGAAGTGCATCCTAAAAGGCCGTGGGAATTTCGAAGCATGGGGCTGGTGTGGTAGCAACCTGTCAGTGGGAACTAAGCAAGCTGGGTGGAGAGATTTCGAAGCTTTGAGTCACAGAGTTTCCACGAGATGAAAACAGCCAGCCATGCCTGTGAATGCCTGGCCAGCCAGCCTGCTGGGGCCTGCTGGCATAGCTAAACATGCAATATATTTATATATAAAACATTACATATATTTTATATATTTAATACATACATTTTATATATACATGTTATATATACACACATATACGAATATATAAAATATAACTGAGTGGTGGTGGCTTGTGTCTTTAATTTCAGAACTCAGAAGGTAGAGAGAGGCAGGTGGATCTCTGAGTTTGAGCCCAGTCTGGTTTAAAAAGTGAGTTCTAGAACAGCAGGGCTATATAGAGAAACCCAGTCTGAAAACAAAACAAAATAACAACAACAAAAAATACGTACATATTCATTCTATCAGTTCTGTCCCTCTAAAGAACCCTTACTAATAAAAATAAATTTGGGTACCAGATGTGGTTCTAATAGATAAACTTTTTTAGGTATCAGGAATAGACTTTCCAATTTGCTGACATGTATAGTTAGTTAAGCCTCTCCTACAAGTTCAGAAAGCACTAAAAACCCATAGTCCAAACTATTTCACAAACTTAGTGAGACAAATGTAATTCACCAGTCGTGAGAGACAAGGAATATAGTGACTCTGTATATAAAACTTTTGACAATTTGTGTGTGCCTTGTTGCGGTAAATCTCTTGCCCATAGGGAGTCCATAGAATAAAGGCACAAGTCAATAAATATCAAATGAATGCTGCATGCCTAGATTGGGCAGATTTACCATTAAACTACACTATTCCCCGGCTATGAGAGCTCTTAACAACTTGCAGTTTCCTCAGTCAAGGTCTTCTCCATCTTCCCTGCTTCCACCAACTGCCCCCCTCTCCAACGGCTCTCCTCGCTCTACTCCTCTTTCCCTGTCTCTGGCTCCTCCCACTCCCTTCTACTGCCCAGTCACTGGCTGTAGGCTTTACTTAACAAATTTGATTGGACAGAAGATTTACAAGATTCACTCCTCCTTCGCAGCCCTTCCTGGGAGTGGAATTATCATGACAACAAGAGGCTAGGGCTATCCACCACAGTGCCTCTGTGTGTGTGTGTGTGTGTGTGTGTGTGTGTGTGTGTGTGTGTGTGTGTGTGTGGTAATGATGTTGATTAGGTGCTCATAGCATCTCTGGATAAATTGACAGAGAAAAAGAATGAGCTCTGTGATAAAAGTAACCAGCTTCAAGCATCTCAGGACATGGTAATGAAGGAAAACAATGAACTAGCTCCACATACTAATAAACAGTCTTGTTTCTAAGTGTGCCATGGAAGAGAATCTCTCCAGCAGCCACAGAGCTCAAATTGCAGAAAATCAAACTGAAACCATCATTCTAAGACTGGCTGACTCATAACAAATCTGCTTCACATAACTTGTCACATCCAGGTATGTCATATCTTACTGGACTGTAAATGTGTGCGGTCCACAGCACACCGCATAAGGTCTGGACTCCTGTTTCGCTTACTTTCTGTCCTCCAAGCAGTGGGAGTCTCCACCGGCTATCAGTAAATGTCTCATACTGTCTGTTACCAAGTTCAGTACTACTACATGCCGCCTACTCCTCTTGGGTGTATTTGCTTTTTGTTCCTAAAGCTTTCAGGTGTGCTGTCAAGCTGCTAGTATATGCTCTCTCCAGTTTTTTGTTTTTTGTTTTGTAGGCACTCAGAGTTATGAGTTTTTCTCTTAGCACTGCTTTCATTGTGTTCCATAAGTTTTGGTATGATGTGCCTTCATTTTCACTGAATTCTAAAAAGTCTATTATATTTTCTGTATTTCTTTCTTGACCAAGTTATTGAGAAGAGTGTTGTTCAGCTTCCATGTGTATGTGGGCTTTTTGTTGTTTTTGTTTTTATTTACAACCAGCCTCAGTCTGTGGTGATTGATAGGATGCATGGAATTATTTCAATCTTCTTGTATTTGTTGAAGCCTGTTTTGTGACCAGTTATATGGTTAATTTTGGAGAAGGTATCATAAGGTGCCGAGAAGAAGGTATATTGTTTTATTTTAGGATGAAATGTTCTATAGATATCTATTAAATCCTTTTGGTTCATAACTTCTGTTAGTTTCAATGTGTCTCTGTTTAGTTTCTGTTTCCAGTCTGTCCATTGATGAGAGTGGAGTGTTGAAGTCTCCCACTATAGTAATAGTGTGAGGTGCAATGTGTACTTTGAGCTTTAGTAAAATTTCTTTTATGAATGTGGATGTCCTTGCATTTGGAGCATAGATGTTTACAATTGTTCCTGTCTAAAGGAAATACAGGGACAAAGAGTGGAGCAGAGTCTGAAGGAAAGGTCATCCAGAGACTGTCCCACCTGGGGATCCATCCCACATGCAGACACCAGACCCAGACACTATTGCTGATGCCAAGAAGTGCTTGCTGACAGGAGCCTGGTACAGCTGTCTCCTGAGAGGCTCTGCCAGAGCCTGCAGCCAACTGAGCACAGGGATCCCAATGCCTAGAGTTAGGGGAAGGACTGAAGGAGCTGAAGGGGTTTATCTGCCATCAATGGGAAAAGAGGCCTTGGTCCTGTGAAGGCTTGATGGCCCAGTGCAGAGGAATGCTAGGGTGAGGCAGGTGTGGGTGGGTGGGTGGGTGGGTGGGGAAGCACCCTCACAGAAGCAAGGTAAGGGGGGGGATGGGATATCGAGTATGCAGAGGGGAACCAGGAAAGGGGATAATATTTGAAATGTAAATAACTAAAATATCCACTTAAAAATAATATATGATTTTCTTTACATATAGTTTTCTTGTTTCAGTATAATTTTGAGATTTACCTATGCTATCAATTATAAAGTTCACTCTTTTTACAATGGTTGACGCTTTAATATATCAAGCACCAGTAACATCTGAGTTTGTTTCTGCCTTAGATGGGGAAGGTCTTTTGAACATGAATATACAAGACTTTTGGTGGATGTATACTTTCATCTCTCTGGTAAAATACAAAGAAATGATACTCTTGGATCATTCAATAGATGATGAACAGTATTAAAAGAAGCTGACAAGTTTTCAAGTGGTCCTAGATGCTCTAGATATCTGATATTCAGTGTTTTGGTATTATCTTTTATATCATTGTGCATTTAATTTTTAAAAAGATTTCACTTTATGCGTGTCCAAGTGTATGTGTGTGCATCATGTATGTGCAGGTACCCTCCAGAAGAGTGCATCGGATTCCCTTAAACTGAAGCTATGTGCTTCAGAGGGGAGCAACCATGTGGAAGCTGGAGACTGAATTTGGGCCTCTGCAAGAACAAAAAGAAGTCTTAACTGCTGAGCTATTTCTCCAGCCCTGCTTTTTTTTCCTTTCAATTTTCATTTTTCTAGTGACCAAAGATGTTGTCCACTTTGTAACAGGGCACATAATCATTCATACAAACTCTGAAGAAGCATATCTACTCAAATGTGTTTGTCAATTTTAAATTTGGATGTTTGTCTTTTATGTAGTTACAGAGAACTCTTTATATCAACAACATCTATGTTATATATACTAATGGTATTCATTTTGCAGTTTGCCTTTTCATTTTCTTAATGGTGGGAAATGATAAGCGGTTATGAATTTTGAAGTCCAGCTTATTGACTTTTATAATTAGTACTTTCTGGGTCCTAACAAATTTGCCTAGCACAGGATCATGAAGTTATTCTATTTCTCTTCTAGAAGGTTTATAATGTTTATATTCATATCTATGATCCATTCTGACCTAGCTTGTTTCTGTTTGTAGTGGTTTGGATAAAAATTGACCCTCATAGGTTCAATAGTGGCACTATTAGGAGGTGTGACCTTGTTGGAGTAGGTGCAGCTTTGTTGGAGGAAGTGTGTCACTGTGGGATGGACTTTGGGAACTCAGAAGCTCAAGACAGTTCTCTTCCTGCTGTCTGTTGATCCAGATGTAGAAATCTTAGCTCCTTCTCCAGTATGTCTGCCTGCATGCTGCCATTCTTCCCACCATTATGATAATGGACTAAATCTGTAATCCAGCCCCAATTTAATGTCTTTATAAGAGTTGCCAAGGTCATGGTGTCTTCACAGAATAAAACCCAAACTAAGACTGTGTGTGTATACATATATACATACATATTTATACACATATATACATATGTATGTATGTATGTATGTATGTATGTATGTATGTAAATGCAGGGCATATGTAGCACAGCATTTGTGTAGAAGTTTGAGGACAATCTTGGTTGTGGCTGTTAGTTTTTGCCTCCTATCTGGTTTTGAGACAGGGTCTCTGGTTGCTTCTTTTTCTGCTGCATATATCAGGTTAGGTGGCCCATGGACTTCTGGAAATTCTTTTGCCAACTACCTACCCATAGATATGCTGAGATTATAACAGTTGTACTAAATGCCTAATTTATATTGAGTTCTGGGGATTTATACTCAAGTCCTCATACTTCTGCACTATCTCTCCAGCCTGTGAGGTAGATTGTATATATGATATCAAGTGAATAGTGATGTTCTTTTTTTTCCCCTGTACTTTATTTGTTAAAGACTTCAACATCAAACAACTTTAGTATCTTGTGATAACCAATTAAATAGGGCTAGGGATATAGGTCAATGTTCCTTGCTTATCATGTATGAGGCTCTGGGTTTGTATCCCAAAACAATACAGAAAAGGAGGAAGGAAAGAAGGAAAGAAAGGAGAAAGAAGAAAGTGGGAAGGCAAGTGGTAGGGAGGAAGAAAGGGAGGGAAGGAGAGAGGAAATCAATTAAGTGGTTGAGAGATAGCTCAGTGGTTTGGTTCTTCCAGAGGACTTGGTTTTAATACCCAGTACCTACATGGCAACTCACAATCATCCGTAACTTCAGTCCCGGGGAATCTGATGCTTGATGTTGGCTTCCATCAGCACCACATGAATATGGTACAAACATATAATTAGACAAACATTCATACACATATAAAAATAAACAAAATCTCAAAAAAAAAAACCCCAATCAAATAGCCAAGCATAATAGTGCATGTCTGACATCTCACTGCTTGGGGGTGCTAAGGCAAGAGGACTGTCATGAGTTCAAGGCCAGTCTAGTGGGTTCCATAGTTAGTCCCAGGCCAGCCTAGGCAATAGTTTGAGTCCCTGCCTCAAAACAAAACAACAAAAACAAAACACCTCATAAATATGTAAATATATAAAATGTGTACTGTTATATATGTGGTATTCACGTATGAATAGACATTATTTATATAATAAATGCATATATAATCCATGTTATCCAGTTGTTATAGTCAAGAACTCTCTTTTTGGATCTATTAATTTTGTAAATTTATAATAATTTTTTAAAACAGGTTAAACACTGTTAATATCCATATTGTCTTTGCCACAACTATTTAATTAAGAAACAATACAGTGCAAAACCAGCCATAGATAAAATATTAATATAACACATTTTATTTCCAAATCAGAGACCCACCAAATTTGGTCTCGGGAATTTAGTGTGGTGTCCTGTGTCTATGTTCACATGAGATGTCTTCTTTTCATGTAATGTTTTCAAATGATACTGTCTAATGATTATATTGACCCCCAAAATAAGTTGTAGGGTTTTCCTCCTTTATTTTTTGAAAAATTCCTTTAAAATAGTTACTATTTCTTCCTTAGATGTTTTCTAGACTTTATTAATATGGCAAAGTTACCTAGACCTGAAAATTCATCTAATTTGCCAAGTTAGTGACAGGTATAAAAGGTGTACCTAATATTCCCTAAATTAATGTTGATAGGGTCCATATTTATGTATTTTTCATTTTATTATTTTTTTCAATTACTAAAAAGCAGAGGTTAAAGTTTCCTACTACAGTTGTGTACTTTCTTTCATTCTTTCTTTTTAATTCTGTTAGTTTAAAGTCTGGCGTTTGAGGTGTATACATTTAAGAGTATATCTGCCTTTACAACTAGGAATCATTCTTTGTCTACAGTGACAACACCTCTCTTGGACATTCACTTTGTCTGATACTAACATAGCCCTGAAGTTTGCTTATGCTTATTGCTTGATCAATCCTATTGTTTGCACCGTTTTTATGTTTAAATTATGTCAAACTGCTGGGCATTGTGGCACATACCTTTAATCTAGAGGCAGGGGCAGGTTAATTTCTGTGAGTTCAAGGCCAACATGGCTTACATGGCAAATTCTAGGCCAGCCAAGGGTACATAATAAGACTGTGTCAAAAAAATAAAAATAAAGGCAGATTGTTTATAAGTAATACTTAGACAGCAGCCTTCTTTTGATGCTGTCTTCCTGCATAAGTCTCTCGTCATGTGCTTCTAAGATATTATGGTTTTGGTTTTCAGGATTTTACTACTATACAAATAAGTAGGTGTGTGTGTGTGTGTGTGTGTGAGAGAGAGAGAGAGAGAGAGAGAGAGAGAGAGAGAGAATTTGTCCTACTTAGACTTTACTGAACTACAGCTTTTATTTCAGTAAGTTGAGGTACTTTCAGCTATAACTCTAAATACCTTTTCTACCCCGTTTCTCTTCCTACATGCTGTATGTTGTTCTCATATGTATCCTATCATTTTATCATTTTTCTTCTTGTTCTTCAGACTGAATATTTTCTAGTCAACTGTCTTTAGGTCAACTAATATTTCTGTCATTGCCAATTGTCATTGTTTCTGTTAGGCTCATATTAGGTGTTTTAAACTTTCAAATATTGGGTGTTTTAAACTTTCAAATATACGTTTTGGTTCTAGAGTTTCTAAATTGGTGTTACTCAGATGGTACTACTGACATATGAATGGATAGGGCTGGTGAGATGGTTCCATGGTTAGGAGCACTGGCTCCTCTTCCAGAGGACCTGTTTGACTCTCAGCACCCACATAGTGACTAGTAACACATTAAGGTTTCAATGTTCAACACTTAGTGCTAATCACGTATAAATGGAGTCACTAACTCAAAACTATCACTTAACTCACAGTGATTAACTTTCTTTAGAACATATAATTCTACCATGTTAAATAATTCTATTTAAAAACAGAAATAATACCATATCTACTTCATCAGGCTGTTCTGAGGATTAAATAGGTTTCAAAATATAAAGAATCTAAAATATTAAATAATAAACAGCAAACACCCAGCAAGTCTTAAGAACTTATCACACAATGATTTGTAAATTCATAAAAGTATTATTACAAGTAAATATTTGAAAAAATAGCAGAAAATATAATAGTATGACTCAAAATGCAAATACTAAATGTACTTTTAGATATTTTAGCAATTATTGTTATGTAAGACAAAGACAAAGAACACAGTAATTTTCACCAAAAAAATCAATAAATTGACTTAATTTTCACTACAAATATAAGTATATTTTAGAAAGGTTTCTTTAGAATATTAAAATATAAAAATTTATTCAAAAATAATAAAATAACAGCTTCAATGAAATATTCACTACATACATATAATAAACAGTACAGTACCAACAATTCCATTTTTCATGAAATAGACATCTTCTTTTAATTACAATTTTCCTCCCTAGAATAATACAAAATAATAGATTAATATTATAAATATTAAAATCATATTGATTTATCATTAAAATCTACCATAACATTCAAGCACAAAATTTAAAGATAAAGTGGAAAATATTTAACCAATTGGAAAAAAAAAATCAGAAAATTTCAATAATATATTACATGGTTATAAAAATGCAAGTTTGGAGATTGTACAGAAGCAGACAGTTAAACCAGGATTTAGCTCCCAGCGTGGAACATAAAATACAGATGCAGGGGCTGCAGAGAGGGCTAAGCAGTTCAAAGACCCAGGTTTGACTCCCAGCACTCATGTCTGGTGACTCACACGTGTCTGTAACTCCACTTCCAGGAGATCCTACACTTTCTTCTAGACTCTGAAGGCACACACACTCACTTGTGCATAAATCCTCATAAACACATGTATGCACACATACATAATCATTAATAAAATAAAAATAAATCTTCAGAAATAACATTCAGACATCAATGTCACATGGTTTATACTAATATACACAGTAAGTGAGGGCAAACTGGTTATAAAAATCTAGAAAAAAAATGAAGCAAAAAGTAAGAGAGAAATACTTGTAACAGACATAGAAAAGAAGAAAAACAGAAGGAAGACTTGAGTTTAAAAAATATAGGTCAAATCTTACCATACCTTGAATTTGACATGACTTATCTATGTTCCTATATATTTTGTTGTTCTCTTGATTTTTCTTTATTTTCTACCTTTGTTTTCCCTTTAGCTGATTCTGTCACTTCTCATAATCAAATTTTGTGAACTAGTTTACTACCGGTTTTGGAAACAGGATGGTTATGAATAATATTTAATAAGTTCCTAATAGATTCTTAGTAAACTTCCTGGTAGATAATACTGGCTGATCTATATTTTACATGGCTATCCATCTAGGAAGTCCACTGAGCTTCCCTGGTAGGGTGGTATTTGTACTTTTCTACTCTCTAAGCTTTAAGTTAACTGCTTCATGGAGTTTTCCTTTCCCCTCTTCCCCACCCCAGAAACAGGGTTTCTCTTTATAGCGCTGGCTCTCTTGGAACTCATTCTGTAAACCAGGCTACCCTTGAACTCACAGAGATCCACCTGCCTCTTGCTACCTGCTGGGATTAAAGGCATGCTAGTTTTCTTGCTCTTAAGCCTCTAATACCTTTGTCTACTGGGATAGTGCACGCCTTTAATCTTAGCATTTAAGAGGTACAAGTAGGTGGAGCTCTGTGAGTTGGAGGCCAGCCAGGGTTTGCATACTAAAATTGTAAAACAAGACAAAACAAAACAAAACAAAAAAAGATCCAAACCAAAACAACAACAAAAACCACCAAATATCTATTACCTTACCCTGACTTAGATAATAACCTTGTTTATTTTTTCACAAAGAGACAATTGATAAAAGAAACTTCTCTCCCAGCAGAAACCTTCCTCTCAATTTGTTTTTTTTTAATATCCATATAACTGGTCTTCCTTTTCACTCACGTAAATGAACTGTGCTCCCCTATCTTTTACACAAGACCAACTCTGCTTCTCTAGAATCTCATTTTAAGTCTACTTGAAATATGTTTCTCATTCTGTTCTCTGGGCTAAATTACCATTTTTCCATGTCTACTGAATTATTCCTACTAAGACACAAAATGTTTATCTTTTAATAAAAAAAAAAAACAAACAAACAAAAGACCACCCTTTTAGTACTGGCTTACTGCTTTACTGTTTATGAAAATCCTGGTGTCTTGTCTCTACAAAGCTTTCACACCTATTCTCACTCACAGGTTGTCACACAGAGGCCATCGACAGCCTACATAGTAACACATGTTGCAGTCAAAATCGCTCTTTGCTTTACTTAGCAACACAGGCACAGTGACCGCCTTATGTTTTGTATTTAGCATGGCTTGTGAACTAGGATGTTCTCTTGTTTTTTTTTTTTCTATTTCATAAAATGTTTTCAGTTAACTATATTGAAATCTTAAGTCTCCATCACTACTCCATCCTCACCACCTTGTCTTTCTGTTTCTCTCTCTCTCAAATGGGGTCTCACTGTATAGTCCTGGCTGGTCTAGAACTCAGAGATCTACCTTGCTTCTTTCAAAAAAGTTGTCTTTGGTTGGTTGGTTTGTTGTTCATTTTTTTGTTTTTTATTTTTGTTTGTTTATTTTTGAGACAATACCTCATGCAGCTCAGGATAGCCTAGAAGTCACTCAACCATAAACTTCTAATCCTATAATAATAATGTATAATATTATAATATAATCCCACACAGGTGGATGCCTAGTGTATGCAGTGCTGAAGGGTGAACCTAGAACATCAGGCATAGTAGGCAGACACGTTATCAACTGAGCTACATTTCCCATCCTAGATTCCTCAATTTCTTGAGTGCTTACAGTAAAACACTTCAGGAATGACTGTTTCTGTCTCAGTTTAAACCACTTGTATAACCCAGAGTTATGGCTTTAAATATCATGTATATGCTGATATCTAAATTTTACACTTCGGTTTCAAAAACTCATTTGTTCATAATATCTCTGTACTGGCTGGTTTTGTGTGTCAACTTGACACAGCTGGAGTTATCACAGAGAAAGGAGCCTCCCTTGAGGAAATGCCTTCATGAGCTCCAGCTGTAAGGCCTTTTCTCAATTAGTGATCAAGCAGGGAGGGCCTAGCCCATTGTGTGTGATGCCATCCCTGGGCTGGTGGTCCTGGGTTCTATAAGAAAGCAAGGTGAGCAAGCCAGTAAGCAGCACCCTCCATGGCTCCTGCATCCAGTCCTGTCTCCAACTTCCTACCCTGTGTGAGTTCCAGTCCTGACTTCCTTTGGTGATGAACAGCAATGTGGAAGTGTAAGCTGAATAAACCCTTTCCTCCCCAACTTGCTTCTTCATTATGATGTTTTGTTCAGGAATATGAACCCTGACTAAGACAATCTCCAAGCTACTATGCAAATAGTCCCAATTTGAGGAAGCCTAACACTACTGGTCCCAAACATTTTGAATAAGAGAAAGTCAATATATATGGGGTCCCCCCCCCAAAGTAATAAAAATATTTTCACTGAATAAAAATATTACTTTTGGGGGGAGGTGTGTGAGAATATCCAACTTACAATCTTTCTGTTTCTGTCTCCCCAGTGCTGAGATTACAAGTATAGAACAACAAATTAATGTATCTGGTAATATGTAAAATACACACCTGATTTAAACCAGCAGCTGTTTGCAGAGAAGACTTTTTCACCAGTCTCACTTCTTTGTTTATGTATCTCAGCATTCCACTAAGAGTACTGAAGTCATTACTTTCAGAACTATCATCTTCTAGGTTATATGAGAGAGGTTTAAATGACTCTGAATGGGCTAAAGGTAGGTCTTTATGACCACTTTCCAATGCCAACGGTTGCTCTAATTGCATTTTCTTTAAGTCCTGTAGCAATTCTTCAGAGAGATCATCATTACCATGACTTTTGAAACTAAGGTCACTGGCACTAATAGAGCGACGTAGTTTTCTGCATTTGAAGAATGAAATCTGAGGATGTTTGGCAAACTTTTGATCTTGAGTATCAGGTATAATTTCTGTTGTAAATGGAGCTGATAGAAACTTGGTGTCTTCTGTCTTTTCATGTCCAGAAATTTTGGCTTGCAATCTGGTTAATTCTGATTCCTGTAGAAAAATTGGTACATAGTACATGCTCAATATATTTCTGTTTAATAAACTACTTATAAAATTATAGACTCTTAGAAGTCATCTTTGTTAGCTTCTGTCTCAGTATGGGCACTTTTTTTAGATTATTTTTATTTTTTTTTACAGTTCAGTCATTACCCGCTCCTGTTCTGAGAGTATGGGAACTTTTAAAATAATAATTCTTGAGAATTTTACAAGTGTTGTTCAAACCTTCTTCTACTACAGATAATTGCATTTTGTGAAAATTAAATATTATTATTTGAAAATTGCTCCCAATATGCTAAGGAATTTTATAAAACCTGGATTTTCCTTAGAGAATATTTAAATGTTAAAGATTTCAATCTTATACCTATAAGTTTATCTGTGAAAGTATAGAGGTGAACTATTTTTTTCTTAATCTAACATGGACATACATAAAAGGACTACTTTAAGAATTTATAATAAGAAGTAAGTACATATTAGTTATTGTCTTAGTTGTGTTTCTATTCCTGTGACAAAGCACCATGACCAAGGCAGTTTATAGAAAAAAGTATTCAATGGGGCTTACATTTCAGAGGGTAATAAGTTCATCATCATCATGGTGGGAAAGTATAACAGCAGGCAGGTAGACATGGTACTGAAGAAGCAGCTAAGTGCTTTTATCTGATCCACAAGCATGAGGCAAAGAGACAGAGAGAGAGCTAATCGGAAATGGCAGAGACTTTTGAAACCTCAGAGCCCAGTCCCATTGCCATATTTCCTCCAAAATGGCCACGTCTCTTAATCCTTCCCAATGTTCCACTAACCTGGAACCAAATATTCAAACCTATGAGCCTTTAGGGGCCATTCTCATCCAAACCGCTGCATTCCACTTTCTGGCACCCAAAGGCTTATGGCCATACCACAATGCAAAAGTCCAACTTCAAAAGACCTCACAGTCTTAACAGTTTTAAAGACAAAAGTCTCTTCTGAAACTAAAGGCAATCTCTTAACTATACTCCCTATAAAGTCAAAAAGCAAATTATTCTTCTAATATACGATGGCATAGAAAATACATTACCATTCTAAAAAGGATGAATGAGGGCATAGTGAGAAAATACTGGACCAAAGGAAGACCAAAATCCAACAGGGCAAACTCTAAATCCTGTCCAAAGGCTTAGATGGCTTCACTCTTAACAACTTTGATGATTGCAGCACAGTTTCCTGTTTTGGATGGGTTTCAGTTCCTGCCAACAGCTCTTCCTAGCAGTCATTCCTCTGCTCTAGCACCTCCGTCATCTTAGTGTCTCCAACACAATCCTAGATTCACTTTCAGGAATTGAACTGCCTTTCCCACGCTCCAATCAAGGACTCCCATGCCACAAGCCTGGCCTCTGAGGTTTCCTTAACATGGAGGGAGATTCCATAACCCCTTTCTTTATTCCTGTACTCTTCATGACTCTATAGCCAGAACCATATGATTGACTCTGGCCCCCTCCTTGAATTCTATTTGCATAAGCTTTGATTTGTTATGCTCATTAGGCACAGATAATTCCTAAACCCTTTTCTTTTCACAAGTTGCAGGGTTACCTGGGTGGGGTTCACCTCAAGGCAACAATGCCTTTTCCTGGTGCTCATTTTCTCCTCAAATTACATTATTCTTGTTCTTGTTCTTGTAGATAAGCATTAAGAGTGGTCACTAATAAACAACACGACAAAGTCATCACTTAATTAAATCCTCTTGAAATCTCTGCCTAAAAAATTAGTTTCAAACTCTTCAATTTAGCTTTAGGTAGATTTTTAGCACGAGAGCAAAATGGAGGCACATTCTTTGCCAAAACATCACAAAAAGTGGCTGGATATAAAATCAACTCAAACAAATCAGTAGCCTTCCTCTATTCGAAGGATAAACAGGCTGAGAAAGAAATTAGAGAAATGACACCCTTCACAATAGTCACAAATAATATAAAATATCTTGGAGTGAATCTAACCAAGCAAGCGAAAGATCTGTATGACAAGAACTTCAAGTCTCTGAAGAAAGAAATCGAAGAAGATCTCAGAAGATGGAAAGACCTCCCATGCTCATGGACTGGCAGGATTAATATAGTAAAAATGGCCATCAAAAAGCAATCTACAGATTCAATGCAATCCCCATCAAAATTCCAAATCAATTCTTCATAGAGATAGAAAGAGCAATTTACAAATTCATTTGGAATAACAAAAACCCCAGGATAGTGAGAACTATTCTCAACAATAAAAGAACTTCTGGGGGAATCACCATCCCTGACCTCAAGTTGTACTACAGAGCAATAGTGATAAAAAAAAAAAACAAAAACAAAAAAAAACCTGCATGGTATTGGTACAGAGACAGGCAGGCAGATCAGTGGAATAAAACTGAAGACCCAGAAATGAACCCACACACCTATGGTCACTTGATCTTTGACAAAGGAGCTAAAACCATCCAGTGGAAAAAGGACAGCATTTTCAACAAATGGTGCTGGTTTAACTGGAGGTCAACATGTAGAAGGATGCAAATCGATCCATTCTTATCTCCTTGTACAAAGCTCAAGTTCAAGTGGATAAAGAGCCTTCACATAAAACCAGGTACACTGAAAATATTAGAAGAGAAGTTGGGCAACACCCTTGAATACCTAGGCACAGGGGAAAAGTTCCTGAACAGAACACCAATGGCTTATGCTCTAAGATCAAGAATTGACAAATGGGACCTCATAAACTTGCAAAGCTGTAAGGCAAAGGACACTGTCAATAGGACAAAATGACAACCAACAGATTGGGAAAAGATCTTTACCAATCCTACATCTGATAGAGGGCTAATATCCAATATATATAAAGAACTCAAGAAATTAGACTCTAGCAGGGTGGTGGTAGCTCACGCCTTTAATCCCAGCACTTGGGAGGCAGAGACAGGCAGATTTCTGAGTTCGAGGCCAGCCTGGTCTACAGAGTGAGTTCCAGGACAGCCAGGACACAGAGAAACCCTGTCTCGAAAAACCAAAAGAAAAAAAAAAAGAAAAAAAGAAATTAAGACTCTAGACAACCAAATAACCCTATTTAAAAATGGGGTACAGAGCTAAACAAAGAATTCTCAACTGAGGAAACTCGAATGGCTGAGAAGCACCTAAAGAAATGTTCAACATCTTTAGTCATCAGGAAAATGCAAATCAAAACAGCTCTGAGATTCCACCTCACACCATTTAGAATGGCCAAGATCAAAAACTCAGGTGATAGCAGATACTGTTGAGGATGTGGAGAAAGAGGAACACTCCTCCATTGTTGCTGAGATTGCAAGCTGGTACAACCACTCTGGAAATCAGTCTGGCAGTTCCTCAGAAAATTGGACATAACATTACCTGAGGACCCAGCTATACCACTCCTGGACATATACCCAGAAGATGTTCCAACATATAACAAGGACATATGCTCCACTATGTTCATAGCAGGCTTATTTATAATAGCCAGAAGCTGGAAACAATCCAGATGTCCTTCAACAGAGGAACAGAAAATGTGGTACATTTACACAATGGAATATTACTCAGCTATTAAAAACAATGAATTTGATAAATTCTTAGGTAAATGGATGGAACTATAAAATACCATCCTGAGTGAAGTAACCCAATCACAAAAGAATACACATGGTATGCACTCACTGATAATTGGATATTAGCCCAAAAGCTCGCAATATCCAAGATACAACTCACAGACCACATGAAGCTCATGAACAAGGAAAACCAAAGTGTGGGTGCTTTGGCCCTTCTTAGAAGAGGTAACAAAATATGCATGGGAGCAAATATGGAAACAAAGAATGGGACAGAAACTGAAGGAGGGGCTGTCTGGAGAGCATTCCACCTGGGTATCCATTCCTTGTGCATTTACCAAAGGTAGACGCTGATGTGGATGCCAGGAAGTGCATGCTGACAGGAGCCTGATATAGCTGTCTCCTTAGAGGTCTGCCAGAGCCTGACATATACAGAAGCAGATGCTCACAGCTAACCATTGAGCTGATCATGGGGTTTCCAATGGAGAAGTTAGAGGACTAAAGGAGCTGAAGGGGTTTGTGGCCCCATGGGGAGAACAACAATGCCAACTAACCAGAGCTCCCAGGGTCTAAACCACCAGCCTGGGAGCACATAGGGAGGGGCCAGCTGTATATGTAGGGGAGGATGACAGTGTCAGGCATAGGTGGGTGAGGAAGTCCTTGGTCCAGTGAAGGCTTGATGCCCCAGTGTGGGGGGAAATAGTGGGTGGGGAGGTGGAAGTGGAAGGGTGGGTGGGGGCATACCCTCATAGAAGCAGGAGGAGGGGAAATGGGATAGGGGGTTCCTAGGTGCTGGGGGGAAAGGGGATTACATCTGAAATGTAAATAAAATATCCAATTAAAAACACTAAAAGAGGAGTACAAATCTAAACAGAGAATTATCAATAGAAGAATCTCAAATGGCTGAGAAATACTTAAAGAAATGTTCAACATCATTAGCTATCAGAGAAATACAAATCAAAACAACTCTGAGATTCCATTTTACACCAGAATGGCAAAGATAAAAACACAAGTGGCAGCTCATGCTGTTGGGGATGTGGAAAAGGGGAACACTCCACTCCTCCTTTGCTGGTGGTAGAGTAAACTTGTACAGCCACTTTGAAAATCAGTATGGTAGTTCCCTGGAAAATTGGGAATCAATCAACCTCAAGACCCAGTTATACAACTATTGGGCATATACCCAAAGCACACTCCATACTATCACAAGGACACTTCCTTAACTATGTTCATAGCAGCTTTATTTGTAATATCCAGAAATTGGAAACAATTTAAATGTCCTTCACCTGAAGAGTGGATAAAGAAAACAAGGTATATTTACATAATGGACTATTTCTCAGCTGCAAAAATAATGATATCATGCAATTTGCAGGCAAGTGGATAGAATTAGAAAAGATTATTCTGGATAATGTAACTTAAACCCAGAAATAAAAACATAGTATGTACTCACTTATAAGTGGATTATTAACCTTAAAGGATAATCATGCTGCAATCCACAGAGGCAGAGAGGCTAAGTAACAAAGAAGGCTCAAGGGGCAGGGGGTTGGGGGAGGGAAGAGAATGTATGAATGCCACTGTAAAGGGGAAACAGAATAGACATCTCAGGTGGCTGGGGGTTGGAGGACAGGGATGGGGACAGGAGGGATCAGGTAGGAGAAGCAAGGAGGGAGAGAGCACTGGGAGAGACGACTGGAATCGGAAGAGGAGCATCTCTGGGACAAGCTAGAAACCTAGGGCAATGGAAACTCCCAGCAATCTATGAGGATGACCCTAGCTAAGACTCCAGCAATGGGAGGGCCATGGAACCTTAACTGGCCAGATCTTATATCTAGGGAAGACTTCCAATGGAAGGACTGGGACACCAATCCAGCCACAAAACCTCTGACCTACAATTGTCCTGCCTACAAGATGTGCTGGGTTAAATGTGGCAAGTGGCCACCTGGTCCATCTTGAGACCCATGCCATGAGAGGGAGCCCAACCCTGACACTACTTGGAACACCAGGACCTAGAGGCTGGATAGCCCAGAGACTTAGGATAGAAACAATCATGACCATAAAATGTCATTTAAAAAAAGTCAATGAAATGATTCCTAACTAATATTCTGCTATACTCTTTTCTTATATTTCTTATATTTTCTTATTATATTTCTTATATTTTCTTATATTTATTTTCTAAAACAATGTATTATATTTCAAGCCAATAATCTGTCATGAAGACCTTTAGCACAAATGTATTTCATTGCTTCTATCTGCTCACTTACTTTAATAAGTAATGCTTCGTTTGCCGCTTCAATGACTTCATTCCTGTCTTGAACTTGTTGATGCAAATTGCTCACAGTATCCTGAGCTTCTTCTAATTCTTGTTTGGCTTTCTCTAGCTGTTCATTTAGTTGTTGAACAGAAGTCTTTTGAGAGTCAGCAGAAACCTTCCACTTTGCATGGTTCTCTTGATGTAAAATCATCTTTGTAATCCCAAAATTATAAAAAGGAAACAGTATGGAGTTGTTTTCAACAACATTCTAATACCTGCTACTATTATTTTTCCTTAAAAGACACTAAATGTATAGCTATAAACATCTGATTTCACACTAAATGTAATACCCAAGGAAGAAAAGAAAACAACACACTCCCACATTCACTTAATATTTAGCTATATATCATACTTGGATACAGATTTTTTTTGGGGGGAAGAGGGCTTTGAGACAGGGTTTCTCTGTGTAGCCCTGGCTGTCCTGGAACTCACTCTGTAGACCAGTCTGGCCTCGAACTCAGAAATCTGCCTGCCTCTGCCTCCCAAGTGCTGGGATTAAAGGCGTGCGCCACCACTGCCCGGCTGGATTCAGATTTATATAAATAAATTCAAAATAAATTTTTGAGACAACTTGAGAAATATGAGAAATGACTGTACATGTACTATAAAGAAAATACCCTCAAAGTTGGGTGTGGTAGTACATGTCTTTAATCCTGGCAGTCAAAGTTTATATAAAGAGGCCCTGTCTCAAAAAAACAAAACAAAACAAAAAAAACAACAACAAAAAACAAAAAAAAAACAAAAAAAACCCACAAACAACAGTAAAAAACACAGAACAAAAATAAAAAAACAAAACCTTTTTTTTTAAAAAAGGAAGGAAAAGAAAAGAAAGAAAATAGAGATGGGGGCATTTCTGGCATCAGGTCACAGTGTTGGTGGTATTGAGCAGCAGGGATCAAATTAAAAATGGACAATGTTGAGAGCGCCACCCAGGCCATGTGTAGTGGGTTGGAAGCACCACCACAATGAAGAAATGTGTGATAGAGAGTTAGGAAAGAACAGAAAAGCTGAGCAATGTGCTGGGGAGGGAACTGGAGGCATGACGGCAGTGACAAGAAGAGAGGTGAAGGCTGATGTACTGTCATCACTCATGTAGATGCAGACTCAGCCCCCAAACCTGCCTCCCAAAAGGGGAATCCCCTGACTCTGGGCAATGATATGAGAAAAGATTCCCTTTCTGGATTGGATCTCTTTGAAGAACCATTATGGTCTGTAATGCCAGTGGGGGCCATGTGGTATCTGTGGTCCATGTTGCTGTCCCAGTCTACAGTGAAACTGAGATCCACATGGACACATGTAGTCTGTGCCACTGACTGATGCCTTAGTGAGGTCCTTTGACTTTGCTGCTCAGGTGGGAGTGAGGGTGGGGTGGGTGGGTGTCCATCCTGAAGTGAATGGTATGTATCACCACCTAAGGCCATATTGAGGTCCTGCTGAGGCCATGACTAGGTCAGTGGTCCAGATACAGCCAGGAACCATGTTGATGTCTGTGGCCTATGTTAGCACCACACAATCCATGTGGATGTCCATGATGTGGGCTGCCACTAAAGCCATGCTGATGTTTGTGGGTACAGGAGAGCTGGCCCTGACACTCACCAACTCACAGCACCTTAGGTAGGCAATGGGGTGAGCACAGGAAAGCTGGTCCTACTCCATGGTTCAGGCTGTAGTGTGGGCACAGGAAAGCTGGCCCTGGACCTCTCCAGCCACACCATGGCTCTCCTCAGTTGATGGTATCTGGCCCAGATACAGCCAGAGAAAGACTCATCATCCCTTTAGGGGCTGGTAACTAGGAATCTGACCATGTCTGTGAATTTCATGACATCATTTTTGTAACAGCTGAGTAATACTTTATTGTGCAAATATATCACATTTTCTTTATCCATTATTTGGTTGATTGATATCTAGGTTGTTTTAGTTTCTGGCTATTATGAATAAAGTTGCTATGAACATAGAGGAGCAAGTGTCCTTGGGATAGGATGGAGTGTCCTTTGGGTATATGTCTAGGAGTGGTATAGCTGGGTCTTGAGGTAGATTTCTAATTTTCTGAGAAACCAGCCACACTGATTTCCAAAGTGGCTATACAAGTTTGCACTCCCAACTGTATAAAGGAGGAGTGCTCCCTTTGCTCTGTATTCTGATCTGCAAGGAGCAGGAAGAGACTATGGCTTGAACTGGCCCAGCTTGAACATTTGAGACCTCAAAACCCAACGAGGCTATACCTCCTAATACTGTTACTCCCTATTGGCTGATGGGAGCCTTTTGGTTTGGATTTGTTTTTCGCGACAGGGTTTCTCTGTGTAGCTTTGGCTGACCTAACTCACTTTGTAGACTAGGCTAGGGAAGCCATTTTTATTCAAACTACCACACCGGGCATTCAACACTCTCTTCTGGCATTCTCAGGCACTGCACACAGACATTCAGGCAAAACATCCATATACATAAAATTAAAATAAAAACTAAAAAATCCTTTTTAAACTGTACCTATAATGCTATATCTTCTTGTTTGATTTATACATTTACTTATTTTTAGGGTTTTTAGAGCCATGGTCTCATGTAGCCCAATCTGGCCTCAAGACCTTGCTATGTAGCCAAGGATGACCTCAAACCTGTTTCTCTCAAATCCTGAGATTACAGGCATATGCAAGTGTGCCTGGCTCAGTCCCCTCATTGTATATAGAAACAACACACACACTTTAAAAATAAATCTTTGTTAACCATCAAATGGAAAAAATATAAATTATAAAAATATAATTTATATAAATTATATATTTTTGTCATACTTAAAAATATCCCCATTTACTAATAACACTAAAACTTCTTTTAAAAATATTTATTTTTAACTGACTGTGTATGTAATTAAGTTAGTAAATGTCTATAGAAGGCAGAGCATAGACATGCTAGAGCTGGAGTTATAGGAAGTTGTCAACCACTGAGATCAGTGCTGGGAATCAAACCTGGGTCCTTTGGAAGATCACTTATGCTAATTGCTGAGTCATCTCTCCAATCTTAAAGGCTATTTTATTTTTTTAAATTTATGTGTATGAGTATTTTGATGCATGTATGTCTGGTACCCATGCAGGTCAGAAGAGGATATGAGACCCCTCAGCACTGATGTTACAGACGGTGGTGAGCTGCTATGTGTGGGTGCTTGGAAATGGACCTGAATCCTCTCCAGATACAAGATCACCATTCCAGCTGAGCTCCAGCCCCTAAACCCATTTAAATATTGTGAACTATCTGCTTAAAATTAATGTTACATGATTTATAAAATTAATAGCTTAAAATGGGTAACTGTAGACAAGAGATTAGAAAATATGAACAGTTAATGGCAAATATTTGAGATGGACTAATAGTTGCCCTTAAAGATTACAAAACTTATAAGAAGTGGATTCAGCTTGAAAATGTGTTACATTTTGCAGACACTATGTTTTCAAAGAGATCTGAATCTAAATGTGTTTAAATAAGACAAACTTACAAGTCCCCTTTCCTCATAGCCAATGCCTCACAAATTTTTACTAAACTCTCAATAAGAGTTTAATACAAAGGTAGGAATAGTAACATACATCTTTAATCCCAGCACTCAGGAGGCAGAGGCAGGTGGATCCCTGTGAGTTTGAAGCCTGCTTGGTCTACATAGAGTTCCACAATAGCCAGAGCTACATAGTGAGACAATGTTCCAAAGGGGAAAAAGTGTAATACAAATGCTCTTTTAGCCTTTGTTTTACAGAACAACAACAACAACAAAAAGCTTTCTTAGCACTAAACTCAATATTATTTAGAACACATACAATGATTTTGGGTAATATTTTCAAATGTTTTAAATGAAAGAAAAATATTATAATTAGTAATACTGTTAATTTTAATAAAGGTTCAGAATATATTGATAAAATGGCTCTAAGGTTGCTTCTCTGTCAGAGCAGATGTTAGAAATCACCAAGTACTGCACTACTGCATCTCCACATCACATAGAATGGCCCATGTCTATAGTAAGTATTTCCAATTTGTTTTTCACAAGTTCTACAATCAATTATAATGAGCCAGGTTCTAATCTCAGAACTTTACATATAGTAATTAATTGATTCCTTATGATAGTCCTATGAAATAACTATTATCATTATATACATCTTGGAGAGATTTAAAAACTTATTCAATTATTCAGTTAAGAAACAGAATTTGAATTCAGGATGCCTGCCTCAGGAACTATACCTCTTAACTCTAGAGCACACCAGTCTTTTAAGTGCAAGGACATTAAAGGTAGGGAATGTATTTAGCTTAAAATGAAGATCATAATGTATTACAATTACATTACAACTGCATTAAAGATTACAATAAACACCTCAAAAACTAGACTCATACTTTCATCCTAGTAAGTCAATTCATTTTAGTGGGGGCTACTGACACAAATTTAATTTTTCTTTACCTCCATATGATAAGCTTCTTTCAGAGATTCTACTTCTGAGGATAATTTCTTTATTTCTGCTTGCATTCTTGCCTCTAAATGAGCTTCACGTACTTGAGCGGCCCCTAGTTCTTCAGCCAAACGGTTTCCATGAGCTTCCTTAAAAATGACACATTAAATAAAAGTAATATAGGTAGCTTATTTGGTTCATCATAGCTAAATCAGCTCAGTACCTTAATGAAAGCAAGCTAGTCTTTATGTGAAAAGACATGCTTATTATACAGTACACTTTTGAATACTGACATTTCAGAGATAAACATTACATTCTACATAAGTTGATGAGCCAATCCTTTCTTGAAACAAAAACCACAAGATGCTGAACTTTGGCAAATAATTACCTCCACGTTGGCAGATAAGAGCCTGCTCTCAGGTATGTCTCTGCATTTTTTCTCACCATATAAATTATTTGTTTTTACAAGAATGATTTGTATTTTTTAAAAATCTGTAGGAGTGGTTTTTTTTTTTTTTCCTGAATGTATACATACATACACACATACATATATGCACAATTTGTGTGCCTGGTACCCACCAGGCCAAAACGAAGTGTTGGATCCCCTGGAACCAGAGCTACAGATAGTTGTTAGACAGACAGTTGTTAGCCACCATGTAGATGCTGGGAATTAAAGCCAGGACCTCTAAAAACAACCAAGTAGGCAGTGCTCTTAACTGTTGAGCCATCTCTCTAGTCTAATTTGTATTTTTATTCAAACCTACTTATGTTAGTTACTGTGAGTTGTGGTTATGATTTTAATTACAAGACTTTATTGGGTTTTTTTGTTTTGTTTTTTTGTTTTTTTGAGACAAGGTTTCTCTGTATAGCCCTGGCTGTCCTGGAACTCACTCTGTAGACCAGGCTGGCCTCGAACTCAGAAATCCACCTGCCTCTGCCTCCCAAGTCCTGGAATTAAAAGGATGCACCACCACTGCCCAGCATAATTACAAGACTTTACTAATGCAGTAGTCTCTCCTTGAGTAGAAGAGGTTTGTTCTCTGTTGTTTTACTTTCTGCAGTTTCAGCAACCTGCGGTCTACTACAGTCCAAAGATAATAAATGTGAAATTATAGAAATAAACACTTTTTAGTTTTAAAATTGTGGGCAATACGAGCAGCATGATGAAATCTTGTATCTCTTGCTCAGTCCACTATGGCATGAATCACCTGTTTGTCCAGCACAGCTACTATCATAATAACTGTGTTCCAGGAACCCTCCTTTGACTTAATAATGGCCCAGAAGTGTCTATCTCAAAGAGTACAGTGTGTATGTGCAGAGCTCAGCACACATCCACTAAAGGTCTTTGAAATGTGCATTTCTCATAGGTAAGAGGAAACACTAGTGAAATATGCATGGAATTATTTTGAGGTAAGAACTAAGTTAAAAGTTTTGAAACAACTCAACCAGAGTCATAAACATCTGCTACCCAACTAAAACCAGGCAAAACTACTTAGGAAGTGACACATATACTGCCCCAATAACAATAAAACCAGATATTCTATTATTTTAATTTTCCCTCTAATTGAAAAAACTAAAGTAACTAGAGAATGGACTGTGAGAATTGTGTCACAGCTCTGAGGAGAAAGGAATCCTGGCAGTCAGGAGCCAAGGAATACCACAGTCACAACACACAACAAACCTCATACAACAGATTTATTGGGAGGAAAATACCCAGGAGGGTGGTTGCCTCTGTTTGGGCAAGAAGCAGCAGAGAACTGAGCAGAGGCAGGTTTTATGACCTTAATGATGGGGATGGGGTGGAGCAGCTTTCCAGGGTAAAGATTTCCAAGGTGGGGATTGGTAGGACTTTAAGACCAGAATATGAGCTTTGCACTCTGTGTGGCAGGGCTAGATCAGCCATTAGGGCAATGAGAGTGTTCCATGGGTAGAATTTGGTGGCTGGAGGTCCTCAGGGGAGGGGCCTGGCCATTCATGTGAGTTGAAGAGCTACACGTATGACTTATATAAAGAGACTATATAAAATTCTAGATTATTCATAAAAAAATCCAGGTTTGACCCAAACCAAAAGATAAACATGAATCTATAATTAGCTTGGGATTAAAATGTAATGTTTTAAAACTTGCATTTTAAGTAATCTCCCATTTACACTTACTGTGAAATTAAATGATCTTAGTTTATCAAATAAAAGCAATTATACTGAACTCAGACAAAAATGAGATAAAAGTAGACATGTTCCCTTTTTTAGATAAACATCCCAGTATCTGTTATATTCCTACATATTCTTAATTGATCTAATAATCCAGAAATATGAGTAAAAATATAGCTAAGCCTAACAAAAACTAAAGGTAAAATTGTTTCACTATATTTCTATAATGAATTATTAAATGGAAGAGAAAGCAGAAAAATAACAAGAACTTCCAGAATAAAAATAAAAAATTTTCTCAAGGTCTAAGTAATTAAAAGTAAATCAATCTAAATTCTCTTTAAACAAGTTGTTAACTTCTGAGAAAATATGTTTTTATTAGTACTCTTGATTTTTAATAGTACTTTACCATCACAAAGCTTCTGAAATGAAGTTTTTATGAAAGTTAGAAATGTTGACGGTTTTTTATTTAGAAGGTGGCTCAAACACTTGAACATCGAAAGTGCTATGTACTCCATTTATTGAGAACTAGTGTGGCCAGGGTTCACTTCTGAAGGGATTTTATTAAAAAATAATATAATATAAAGAATTTATTAACTTTTTATTTAAAAAATTATAGCAATATGTACATAACATAAAAGTGGCTATTTTTTAAATAGTATCCCACAATGTAGCCCAGGTTAGCCTCAAACTAGAGCTTCCCCTTCTTTGGCTGACTATGTGCTGGGATTACAAATGTGGACTACCACCCCTGGTTCTACGACTTTTTTTGTTTGCTTGCTTGCTTGTTTGTTTTTCAAGACAGGGTTTCCCTGTGTAGCCCTGGCTGTCCTGGAACTCACTCTGTAGACCAGGCTGGCCTCGAACTCAGAAATCCACCTGCCTCTGCCTCCCAAGTGCTGGGGTTAAAGGCGTGCGCCACCACTGCCCAGCATGGTTCTACTATTTTAACCATTTTTAAGAGGACAGTCTGGTGACATGAAATACATAATGATGTATTTTCACACTGAAAAGTAACTGAGACAACCAGAGTGAGAAGTAAAAAATATTTTTCATGAAATAGTCATCATGGTTTACTACAGAGTAATTAATTATATCAAATATATACTTCTTCTATTTTATTGTCATTGTGGTATTTGTCTTAGTTTGGGTTTTATTGCTGTGAAGAAACACCATGACAAAGCAACTCTTATAAAGGACAACATTTAATTGGGCTGGCTTACAGTTTTAGAGGCTTAATCCATTATCATCATAGCAGGAAGCATGGCAGCGTGCAGGCAGACATGATGGTAGAGAAGAACCTAAGAGTCAGTTCTACATCTTGGTCACAGGCAGCCAGTAGAAGACTGACTTACAGGCAGCTAGGAGGGTCTCCAAGCCCATGACCACAGTGACACACTTCCTCCAATGAGACCTCACCCACTCCAAGGCTAGACCTCCTATTAGTGCCACTAGTTGGCCCAAGCGTATTAGAACCACCACAGTAATGTTAAAGTACAAAGTTATAAAAAGTCTTGGAATTACTAAAATGTCAAAATAACTTACATGTAAATCATCTCTATCATGTATTCATTGTGTTAAACCCACCCAACACCAATAACACTCTTTTACTTCTTCTCCCTTCCACAGGCACCCCGATTCTTTACTTGTCTCTTTTTGTTCTAAGATTCCACATATTAGAATAAACATGTGATAGTTTAAAAGAAACACATTCACACTATAGTACAACACAGTACACAACACAAAGAGTAAGCACTGGTGGTTTAGTGATGAGCATCATTATCTGCCCTCTTCTAAAAAGGAGTTAAAATTATTTAAAATAGGTTTACCTTCTCTTTAGAGAGTGTCTTTATATCCTCCAGTTCACCAGCAAGCCTATCTATTTCTCTCTGTGCTTGGACTTCTTGACGACGAGCCTCCACCAGTTCTGAATGAGTGTTCTGCATTTGCTCCTGTGTTAGCCTCAATTCATGCCCCAAATCAATAACCTCCTTGTACTGGGTAGCAATGTACTCTTCCTGTTCTTTTATAACCTGAAAAGCACAAGACATTTGTGGGTTTAAAAATGAAATTTATAGTTATAAGATGTATAGTTATGATTTACTTCTTTGTTTTCATAAGAGAATTGCCCTAAAAATTTATATCTTTATAAAATCTACAATAAAATGTACATGTACCACTATAAGTTAATGTAGGGAGAGGTGCTGATTCCCTAATTGGTTCTTGATTGGTCAATAAAGACGATCTGGAGCCAATTGCTGGACAGCAGGAACAGGTAGGACTTCCAGGTCCCAGGAGAAGAAAAAAAGAGACACAGGGAAAGAGTGAAATCTTTTCGGCCAGGCTTTGGAAGGAGAAACACAAAGATCTTGGGGAAGCTAGAACCGGAGGCCTCCATCAGAGGCTGGCTGCTATTGGCAAACTAATAAGGGCAGGTAATTCTGTGTCCAGCAATTATGCTGTCTGGCAAGTTCTAAAATAATAAAGCTGTTTGAGTGTTTTTCATCTGAGGAGCAAAGGAGGGCAAAGAAAGAGAGAAGCTGGGGCAGTAGCCGGGCAAAGCTAGGCAGGAGAAACAAAAGAGAAGCCAAGAGGGAGCTGGTGGAGAGTGGACAGCAGCTCACGGCTTTCCAGGGTTGGGGAGTGGTTGCGATTGATCCTGGCATAAACTGGATGGAGCTAAGGGAACTGGGAGAGGTCAGAGCATGGGCCAAGCTCCCGGGAAGGCAATAGCATGCTTTTTAAAATTACACACAACAAGTTAAGATTTTAAAAAGCCTTAATCATAATAAAATGACAAATCTCTAACTAAGTGGGAACTTTTTAAAATCTAGGGATTAAATCCAGAGCCTCAACATAATGAGCAAGTCCTTGTCACTGAGACAAACCCAACTGCTTTTTAAAAACTGTATTTGAGAGACTGTCTCAAACAGACTGGTCTCAAACTGTAGTCTTCCTGTCTCACCGTTCTGATTAACTAGAATAACAACCATGTACACCCACTGCAAGAACTTCATATATTCATCTATCTTAATTGGGGATCTTGCCCAGGCTACCTTAAAAGATGTAGTCTGGGCTAACCTTCAGCTTGAGATCCTTCTTTCTGAGCCTTCTTTCTGAATAGATTAGAGATATATGTTTCCACTCCCAGCTTAGAAACTCTTACTGAAATATTCTGCATGACTTTAATATACATAAGTTATATAACCCTTTATCATAAGGTATATAACATTTATGAAATTATCAAATACCATGGCCATAAACACACACACACACACACTCAAAACTGGGCTGCACAGAAACAAGGTAAAAGGAGGTGACTGTACAGTTCATGTGGTAATGTGCTTGACTAGCATTCCCACAAGTCTGGGTTCTCTCCTCAGCACCACATTAAACCAAGATAGACAGATGATAGACAGACAGACAGACAGATGAATATTGGCATGGAATATAGAATTAAAATTCTATTAATCTACACAGCTGGGTTGTGAATTCTCTATGAAGGTGAAACCTGTCACTCCAGCTATTATTTCCTCTAAAATATTATTAAATTAATCATTTAAATTCCTAGTAAAGGATAGGTTAAGCATTTCTTATCTGGAAACCCAAAATCTGGAATACAAAAAAAAAAAAAAAAAGCCAAGAAACACTTTAGTGAGTTTTAATTTGACAGAGATAGATAGAAAGTTCCACACTGTGTTTGGTAAACTTATTTTTTTAAAAAGTCTATAAATTATCTTCAGATGAGATACATATGATAAATATGAAACAGGAATTCATTAAGAAACGCAATATACTAGCTAAAAACCTTTTGGATACTCAACTTGTATTGCTTCTTAGAAGAAAACAAAACAATGCAAGTCAGTTCTCGGCACAACAAGGCAGGCTAGAGGCAATGGTATTTAACATCAGGTAAGAAAAGGAAGAAGCCAGGACTAGTCACAGGGCCCTGGCACTGTGCGTGGAGGCCCAGGATATAAACGAGTATAATTACCTATGAAAACACCTTTAGGCATTCACTGTCAGGGAACCAACATGACAGGGGCATTAATCATTTCCACCTCACTATTTTCCAGATTTGCTCTTAGAGACTCTGAGTTATGTTTATAATTAACCCAATAAGACAAATCAGCAACCTACAGATTGGGAAAAAATCTCCACTAACCCCACATCCAATAGAGGGCTAATAACTCAAGAAATTAACCATCAAAAAAACCAAACAACCCAATCAAAAAAATGGGGTATAGAACTAAACCAAGAATTCACAACAGAGGAATCTCGAATGGCTGAGAAGCACCTAAAGAAATGTTCAAAGTCCTTAGTGATCAGAGAAATGCAAATCAAAATGACCCTGAGATTCCACCTTACACCAATCAGAATGGCTAATATCAAAATCTCAGGTGTCAACACATGTTGGCAAGGATGTGAAGAAAGAGGAACACTACTCCGTTGCTGGTGGGATTGAAAACTGGTACAACCACTCTGGAAATCAATCTGGAGGTTCCTCAGAAGATTGGAAATAGATCTACCTGAGGACCCAGCTATACCACTCTTGGGCATATACCCAAAAGATGCCCCACAATGCCACAAGGGCACATGTTCCACTATGTTCATAGTGGCCTTATTTGTGTCAGCCAGAAGCTGGAAACAACCCAGATGTCCCACAACATGGATACAGAAAATGTGGTTCATTTACACAATGGATTACTACTCAGCTATTAAGAATGAGGACATCCTGAGTTTTGCAGGCAAATGGATGGAACTAGAAAATATCATCCTGAGTGAGGTAACACAGACCCAAAGGGACATGCATGGTATGTACTCACTAATAAGTGGATAGATAATAGCCAAAAAAAAAAAAAAAAAAAAAAAAAAAGTACAGAATACCCAAGATATAGTCAACAGAATTCAAAAAGGTCAACAAGCTGCTAAAGGGCCCAAGTGAGGAAACCTCAGTCCCACTTGGGAGGGAGAAGAAAGCAACCACAAGGGGGAGGGAGGGAGGGACCTGGGAGGGACCTGGGATGTGGGAGGTGGCGGTGGGGGGGGGGCATAATCTGGTACTGGGTGAGGGAAAAGGACTGAAGCCCTGAGGACCAGCAGAAAGAATGGAAACAGGCAACCTCAGGAGTTAGGAGGTTGGGAGGACCCTCCAGAATGTACCAGAGACCTGGGAGGTAAGAGACTCTCGGGACTTAAAGGTAGGGACATTAAATGAAATGCCCTACAGTGGGGAGAAGGAACTTGTAGAGCCCACCTCGAGTAAGGGATGGGGTTAATACATCAAGTAAGGATGTGGGGTTGTCATCCCACAGTCAAAACTCTGATTCATAATCGTTCCTGTCTGAAAAAACTGCAGGGATGGAGAAAAGCCTGAGAAAAAGAAGGTCCAGTGACAGGCCCAAAGTGGGATCCAGCTCAAGGGGAGGCCCCACGGCCTGGCGCTATTCCTGAGGCTATGGAACACTCACATAAAGGAGCTATCATGACTGCCCTCCAAAACCCAACAAGCAGCTGAAAGAGTAAGATGCAGATATTTGCACCCAACCAATGGGACAGAAGCTGCTGGACCCTGTAGTTGAACTAGGGAAAAGCTGAAAGACGCTGAGAAGGGCAACCCTAAAGGAGGACCAGCAGTCTCAATTAACCTGGACCCTGAATCTCTTAGATACTGGATCACCAGGCATCATACACCAGCTGATATGAGGCCCCCAACACATACACAGCAGAGGACTGCCAGGTCTGGGTTCAGTCGGAGAAGATGCAACTAACCCTCAAGAGACTGGAGGCCCCAGGGAGTTTAGAGGTCTGATGGGAATGGGGGTAGGTGGTGGGGATACCCTAGTGGAGACAAGGGGATGGGGAAGAGGTATGGGATGTGGAACAGTTGGAGGGTGGACCCGGAGGGGAATAAAATCTGGAGTGTAAAAAACATATAAATTAATTAAAAAATAAATTAACTTAATAAATGCTAACTTATGCTTACTATACAATAATAGACAGCTCTGGTTGTTCAAAAAATGGGAATAAAAAAGGAGACAAAGTGTCCACTCTAAATTCTATAGGGAGAGACATAATCAATTAAACCCAATAATTACTATGAAATTACAAAAATTGAGTTTTTGACAATGAAAAAGTTATGTCCATTAGAGCTCACCAAAACAAATTCACATTTTTAAAAAGACCAGGGTATTGAAATAGATTCAACAATCAATATACATGAAACTAATATAAAGTCATCAAGTCACTAGTTCCTCTGGCAACACCATGCACTTAGTTGAAATAATACTGTTACTATATTTCAGCGTCTGGGTAAAGTTCCTCAAGTTCCTTTCACTTGTTAGTTCTGTGCCTCCAATTCTGCTGCACATCATATTTACATTGACAAGTATTCAACTGATACAAAAGCACACACTGTGGATTTATTACGTCCTTGCCCATATCAAAGCCAGAATAATCAGAAATTTTTAAAGGTCAAAAAACTAATAGCATCTGACACAAAAATTAGTTTTAAAAAACTTATGAGCACAGCTTCTGTATTTTAAAAGCAAAATGTTTAAAGCATATTCATTGCATTACCTTTTCCTTATGTGGGAAATACTTTACTTACACTTTCCATTTCTTTCATCCTTTGTTGTGTTCTCTCAACTTCCTTTTTCAGTTGAGATATCTCTTGTTCATTCTGGAGCATTATAAACTCCTTTTCTCGAAGCTGTTCTTTGGCGTTTTGCAACTTTTCATTTAAACTTTCTATCTGAATTTCAAACAGATGACCATCATCAACACAACTAAGAAAATATAATATACTCATAGTTGTGTTCTAAATTAAATTTTAAACACTTATGTCTAAAATATCTTAACCAATGAGCCATCTCTCCAGACCCTAAAATATCTAAAAGTTGACAGAAAATAGCTGTAATCCTAGCATTTTAGAGATTGAGGCAGAAGGGTAAGAAGTTCAAAGCCAGGTGACACTATATAGCAAGACCCTGTCACAAAAATAACAATCACAACAACAAAAAGCTAAAATTAAAATAGAAAAATATTTATTTTTCTGGAGCTAGAGAGATGGCTAAGTGGTTAAAGTACCTACTGCTTTTGCCAGGGACCTGGGTTCAGTTCCCAGCACCCATGTGGCACCTCACAAACATAGATACCTCCAGTTGTAGGAGATTTGGTGCCCTTTTCCGGCCTCTTGAGGATACATGATGCTGTAAGGCCCCCACGAAGGGAGAACCTCACCCAAGCCTCAGGAATTCACGGCCACCCAGTAATGCAATCAGCAAGAGGTATATTTTGATCAACATGTTGAGGTCAAGACCCATGACCCACACAGGGGCAGTGGGGTCTGACCCCGGGGCTTTGGAGACAGAGAGAATTTAAAGCCAAAAACCACAACTCAGGGTGGGGGGCTGGGAACCACAACCCAGAGGGAGTGAAGAAGGGTTATTAGAGAGCACCGGTGGAAAGTCCCAGCCCATTATTCAGTTTGTGACAGGGTCCAAGGAACAGTCATGGGGAACATTTTGTATAGGCTATTCTCTAAGAGACTATTCGTAATCAACCATCTATCTTGTGGTCAGCCAAGTTCCTGAAACACAGAGCTCTCAATGACCAAGCTGACCTGCACTCTTGGTTCTGCTCTGTCTGTTAGGAGTTTTTGAAAATTTTTAGCCCTTTCAATGCACAAACATACTTGCAAGCAAAGTACCCACTCACATAGGGACTGGAAGAATCTTTAATGTTTTTCCACCAGCCCACCTGAGATGATTGCCAGCAACTTTTACAGGTTCTCTTTACCACAGAATGAGAAAAGATCCTGCTAGAAGCCCCCTTTAACCGACCAGACTAGGACATGGCTACAGGTAGGGAGAGGCTGACAGTTTACCCTGCTGGGCTCTGGTGACAGGTAAAAAGTTACAGCGTATAGAGAGATTACAAGATTATACCCTGCAGGATTTAGTTAAAGAGACAGAAAAAGTATATCACAAAAGAGACTGAAGACTAGAATACTAGCCGCAGTTGTAAGAGATAGACAGAGAGAAAGGGCAGGGCCTAGACAGACAGGGAACCTGGGCAACAGAAGACCAAGACCAAATGAGAACAGAGAGATGCAAAGACATCTATTAGAAAAAGATAAGCGTGCCTACTGTAAAGAAAAAAGACACTGGGCTCGAGACTGCCCAAAGAAGAAAGGCAGGACCTCTAAGGTCCTGGCTCTCAAAGAAGATGACTAGAGGGGACCCTGAGAGTGACGGGGACCCCTGTAGACTTTCTGGTGGATACTAGAACAGAATACTCAGTTCTGAAACAATCATTGAGAAAAATTTTTTTAAAACCAAAAACCAAAAAGACCATAGTCATAGAGGCAACTGGGCAAAAACAATATTCTTGGACTACTTCACAAACTATTGATCTGGGGAAAGGACAAGTGTCTCATCCAGTTATTCCTGAGTACCTTATGCCTTTGTTGGGAGAGACAAAGTTAAAGTTTACTCAGACAGGACCAGGGGTGTCTTGAGAGAACCCCCACCTCTATGATATTGGCCTTAAAACTAAAGCCAGGCACTACATTTGACTACATCCACCACACTTAAAGGCCTACAAAGAACTAAGACTTGTCTGAAAGCCATCGCTGCCGTGGCCTAACTTAAATTGACTCTGGGACAGCAGATAACTGTTGTGACACCCCACTCCCTTGAGAACATTATCCGGCAGCCTCTTGACAGATAGATGACTAATGCCCACATGAAAGGGTGATCTTTGCCCCGACCCCGGCCATCCTGAACCCTTCCAGCTTACTGCCTGAGACTGATGATTCCTCCCCTGTCCCGCACTATACTGACATTCTGGCAAAAGACCAACCTTGGCCAGGAAGTCTGAACTGGTATACAGACCGGAGCAGCTTTGTGACTGAAGATAAGTGCATGGCGGGAGCAGCAGTGGTAGATAGAAAACAAGTGATTTGGGCCAGCAGCTTGCCAGAAAGAGCACTGATAGCAGGTATGCTTTTGCCACTGCCCATATTTGTGGGACAATTTACAGACAGAAGGGACTGCAGACTTCTGCAGGAAAAGTCATTGTCCTGGACATCAGAAAACCCAGGATACTGTTGCTGAAAAAATTCAGATGGCAGATTTGACTGCTAAAAAGGCTGCTCAAAGAGCTATGATCCTGACTGTTGAAAGTCCTAGAAAATATCTTAATGTCCATGTTAAAAATAGTCCTTCCACAGAGAAAAGGACAAATAAATGTGACAAATTTACATCGTTTAGCTCACCTAAGAGGTAAAAACCTGAAGAACTTGATAAAGTCCTCTCAATTTTATGTGGTGAACTTATCTGATGTAGCTGAAACAGTAATAAAAAACGGTAAGCCCTGTGCCCTGACTAACGCTGGGTATTCAAGATGGCCCCCAAGAAGAAGACTTCAAAGAGACAGACCTGGGGCCTACTGAGAAGTGGACTTCATGGAAATCAAACCTGCTAAATGTGATAACAAATACTTGTTAGTTTTTATAGATACTTTTTCAGGCTGGGTAAAAGCCTTTCCTACAAAGACTGAGACTGCCAACGTGGTAGCTAAGAAGATCTTAAAAGAGAACTTCCCCAGGTTTGAAATACCCAAGATAATTGGGTCTGACAATAGACCTGCCCTTGTTGCCCGGGTAAGTCAGGAACTGGCCACCTAGCTGGAGATTAATTAAAAATTACATTGTGCTTACAGACCCCAGAGTTCAAGACAGGTAAAAAAAGATAAAATTAGCCTTAGAGACCGGCTGGGGATGACTAGACAGCCCTCCTTCCTTTTGCCTTATTCTGGGTTATGATTTAAGCTAACACATTATAAAATTTTATGGGGGTGGGGGGTGTCTCCAACACTTACTGAGACAGGCAAAATATATGATTCTGATGTTGTTCTTTCTAAATCCCTGTTCGCCCAAATGAAAACACTTGAGGTGATCTGACATGAGGTCTAGGAGCAGTTAAAAGAAGCTTATGAGACTGAAGACCTGAGTGTGTCTCGTTAGTTCCAGGTTGAAGATGCTGTTCTCATCTGCCAACACCAGGTTGAGAACCTTGAGCCTCACTAGAAAGGACCATACCTGGTGTTCCTGACCACCCCCACCGAGGTGAAAGTTGAAGACATCTCTAAATAGATTAGTTACCTTTGTTAGAAAAAAAAAAGTGCTGTTCAGATTTTGATGGTACGCCAAGTTTTATGATTAAAACTCTTACATCAGAAGAAGTGGAGAAATGAAAGCGTTAAAAATTTTCAGAAACTCCTAGCAGGTTGAGCAGAACCAAGAGTGCAGGTCAGCTTGGTCGTTGAGAGCAATGTGTTTCAGGAACTTGGCTGACCACAAGATAGATGGTTGATTACGAATAGTCTCTTAGAGAATAGCCTATACAAAATGTTCCCCATGACTGTTCCTTGGACCCTGTCACAAACTGAATAATGGACTGGGACTTTCCACAGGTGCTCTCCAATAACCCTCCTTTTACTCCACCTGGGTTGTGATTTTCACCCAAGTTGTGGTTTTTGGCTTTAAATTCTCTCTGTCTCCAAAGCCCCGGGGTCAGACCCCACTGCCCCTGTGTGGGTCATGGGTCTTGACCTCAACATGTTGATCGAAATATACCTCTTGCTGATTGCATCAAGTGGCTGTGAATTCCTGAGGCTTGGGTGAGGTCCTCCCTTTGTGGGGGCCTTACAGTGTTACTTTTTAAACAATATTAAAATATAAAATTCTAAAATAATTACCTGTTTGTTGCTTTCTTTAAGTTCTAAATCTGATTTTTCCAGGGTACCCTCTAATTTGATTATTTTTTGCTCCATTTCTCCTCTGTGTTCACGAATGGTCATATCCAAATGTGTAACCTAAATATAAAAGTAGTATCAAGCTGGTTCCTCAATTTTATTGTAATATAAACAGTTGTATGGGTAGAATATACATTTACTACAGAAATCAGTAAGTGATAAGCTAATTCCAAATGAAGTTTGTTTTTTGTTTTTTTTTTTTTAAAGTAGGGCCTTGAACATATACATAGTATATGTTATTGAAGCTTAACATGTAAAATAAAATAAAAGGATTCAGGTGTCAATTTATATTGGAATAAAAACTGCTAAATAATGCCTCATTCTCCCAACATTTAGTTCATAGTAATGTGTTCAATCCCATCTTCTTTTAATATACAACAAAAAATAAACAGGGCTACAAGCAAACCTTTACTCTTAAAAAGGTATTTACTGGTTGGGCTGAGTTGTAGTTTAATCATAAAGAACTGACCTCCCTATCCAGTTCCCAGGAAGACAGACAAGCCTTTCAGCCAGTATCTATATTCCCAGCATTTGGAACTCTGAGGCAAAAGAATGATAAACTCATGGCCAAACAGCAATTTGTCTAAAAAAAAAAAATCAGTTGCATATCTAACCTTAAATATTTACATCAGAAAAAAACTGGCTATTTTTAAAACCCTTAATGACTATCCCATGGTAGAAAATCTGTACAAATATAATTAGGGAAGAATCACCTGAGCTGCTCTTTGCTTCAGCTCCCAATTTCTCTCCTTAAGTGCCTGATTCATTTCACTAAGTTCTTGTTTTTTGTCTTCAATTTCCATCTTACATTCTCTAAAATTTGACAAAAGAAAAAGATCAAAGTAGATAACATGAATACTATAACTTCTTAAAGATAAATTATTGCTAGTTTCCCATAATTAAAAGCAAAAGAATGTGTGTAGTTAATTCAGATTGAAAGTATTTAAATCAAAGGAATGATGTGTAAAGAAACAAACAAAAGTTAACTCTTACAGAGATGGGTTCCCTGAAATAATTTGGCTAGTTTACTCAGGGTTAGGGCTTCAGAGCTTTTATCTAAACATATAATAAGGTACCGAGAAACTGAGGAAGACACCAATATCACTCTCTGACCACACAGACCATGTGCTCCCACATATAGGCTAATATGCGTGCACACACACCCATACACACACACACACCCCTCAAAATGTAACAGAGCAAGAACAGTATGAAATGAGGCCAGGAAAATAGAAACCTGATCAGACAGGGTTGGTATTATAAAGACTTGGAGATTTTAAAAACTGTGGTCTGTGGTAAAACACATAAACCGTTGTCCTTTTGGACGTTTTAAGGGACATAACTAACTGAATTAACTCTGTCACAGTGTTAATTCCCATTATCTTTTCCCAGTACTGTTTTGTATTTCAGCAAAGGTAAGTCCTATATCCTTCAGGGAGTATCTTTTGGTTAACCCTTCCCTTAGTTCCTGGCAAACACCAATCTTTGCTATTATTAGACTTATCAGTTCTAGAAACTGTTCAGCCGGGCAGTGGTGGCACAGGCCTTTAATCCCAGCACTTGGGAGGCAGAGGAAGGTAGATTTCTGAGTTCAAGGCCACCCTGGTCTACAGAGTGAGTTCCAGGACAGCCAGGGCTTCACAGAGGAACCCTGTCTTGAAAAACCAAAAAAAAAAAAAAAAAAAAAAGAAACTGTTCATATAAACAGAATTATACCATACCACATGGGCTTGGCTTCTCTGACTTAGCATGTTTTTAGGGTCTGTCTACTTTGTAGCACGGATCATCACTATTTTATTGCTTTTCTGCCTAAACAATATTCCTTGCATGGATACACCATATTTTCTTTACCTATTCATCAATGGTGACAAATTGCCACATTTTTGGCTACTGTAAAGAGAGGTGCTATAAACACTTGTGTATAATTCTTGTTCAACGAACCATTCTCAATGCTTTTAGATATATGTCTAGGAAAATTATTATACTAAATGATAGTTTTTATGTTTAAGTTATCAAGAAATTGAAATTATTTCCCACATTAGCTATCATTATTTTGATTTTCTACTAGCAATAAATGGAAATTTTATTTCTCTACAAACTCCCTAATACTTGGTATTTTCTGGTTTTTTGGGCTTTTTTGTTAAGGGCCAATCTACTTAGTAATGAAGTTGTATCTATATGTTTCATTTCCAAAGAAATTAAGATTTTACTGGGAAGCCATCAAAAATCAATATGATCTGATTTATGTTTATAATCAAAAACAATAATCTATGGGAAATGGATTAGTAATGAAAACAAGACCATAAAGAGCCCATTAGGAAGACCCAGCCATATACTATGAAAGAAACAATAATGGTCTGTGCATAGTGGTAATACAAAGTCAATGGATTTTATAATATATTTTAGAAATAAGGTTGACAAGATGTGCTAATAATAATAAAGTAAATAAAAAAAGAATAGGATAAGTCTACAGATTTCTGGTTTGAGCAGCAATATAGGAAGATGGGCAGGGCAGAGTGATAAGAAAATAAATGAGTGTTTTGAGATGCCTCTTAAAATATCCATTCTAAAAGGCTGGCAAGATGGTTCAGCAGCTAACACAGTTGATACCAAGACTGACAACCTGAACTTAATCCCTGAGACCAATACGGTGAAAGGAAAGAATGCTCACAATTTGTCATTTAATCTCAACATGTGCATCATGACACATGTCACACCTCCACCTATGTGCACACAAAATAAATGAGTAAAAATTTAGTAAGATCCAGCTTAGTTGTTCCCCTGTGGACCTTCCCAGCCTTTCCTTCCTGCCCAACTCCATTGCTTTTTGTCAGCCACTGATACCTAGGTAGGCGACTCTTGTTATCCTCCTGTCCTCTGTGACAGTCTCTCCATTCTCACCCTGTAGCAGCCTGCTTATCCCTTCTGGACACCCAGATCACACCTATGAACACCTGATATTTTTTTTTTTTTTATAAATAAGCCAGAAATGCATATTGGGAAAAATAAAGCATCTTCAACAAAGTGCTGGTCAAACTAAATAGCTGTGTACAGAAGAATGCAAAGAGATCTATGTTTATCACCCCAAACAAAACTGAACTCCAAATGGACCAAACACCTTAGAATAAGGCCAGATACCCTGAGTCTGACAAAAGAGAGTAGGGGATAGGCTTAAATTCATTGGCACAAGAAAAGACTTTCTGAACAGGAGAGGGATAGCACAGACACTAAGAACAACAATTAATTAATGAGACCCCATGAAACTAAAAAGCTTCTGTATGACAAAGAATATATCAATGGGGTAAAGCACCATGCTACAGAATAGGAAAAGATCTTTACCTACTATACTTCCAATAGAGGACTAATATACAAATATATAAAAAACTAAAAAACTGGACATCAAGAAAACAAATAGCCAATTAAAAATGGAACATGGAACTATGAAGAGAGATTTCAAAGGATGAAAAACAAATGGCTGAGAAACCTGGGAAGAATTACTCAACACCCTTAGTCATCAGGAAAATGAAAATTGAAACTACTGTGAGATTTCATCTGACACCAGTCAGATGGCCAAGACCAATAAAACAAATAACAGCTCATGCTGGTGAGGATGTGAGAGAAGGGGGTCACTTGATCATTTGTGGAAGTGCAACTTTTACAACCACTAGACAAATCTGTATGGTGGTTCCTCAGAAAGCTGAGAATAGATCTATGCCTAAGATCCAGTTATATTACTCTTGGACATATACCCAAAGGACTCTACATCTTACTACCAAAATGCTTGCTCATCCATGATCACTGCCGCTTTATTCAAAACAGTAAGAAACTGGGAACAGCCAAGATGAATGGATAGTGAAACTGTGGTATATTTACACACACACACAAAAAACATCCTGAGTGAGGTAACACGGACCCCAAAAGACAATTATGTCTTCTCTTATATGTAGATATTAGCTTTTAAGCCTTCAACAGATGTGCTCCAATCCATACAGCCACAAAAGTTAGGTAACTTCTAAGGGACTAGTGAGGAGGAAGAAAGGCTCTCTCAAGAAAGGGGAAATAAAATCTATAGTTATAGAGGGAAGGGGAGACCATTGATTTGGAAGAGGAAATGGATGGGGGGTAAGGGAAGGAATATATGGAGGGGCAACTAACACTGAAAGTCATTTCAGGGCTCAAAGAGAATGTAATTTAGTTTTTAGTAGAACCATCCATACACACACACACACACACACACACACACACACACACACACACACAAGAAATATAAATGGCGTCACCATAAACAGGGAGACAATGCCTCAAACATCTCAGGCTACTGCCAAGGCTACTGGTTCCTCTCCGAAAACTTATGGGAAAGCCCTATTACTGAAGACAACACACACACACATATACATAAATATAAATGTATATATATATCATTGAACATGGAGAAGTTGAGCTGGTGCCTAACTAGAGCCTCTTGCACCCCTACTGACTGGTGTTCATCAAACTGGAAGGTTCTGCATGCTACTAAAAGAAAGGTAACCATCAACCTAGCTAAAAACCCTGGAATCTAAAACAGTGGCCTGTTGGCAAGAAATGCTGGTGTAATGGTGGCACAAATGAAGGAGTAACCAATGCCTTTCTGATTGGATTTAAAGCCCACTCTACAAGATGGAACCCAAGCCTGACACTGTTGGGGGGCCAAGAACCCAAACAGGACTAGATAGGCCGCAGACCTAGGGCAAAAACAACTACTACTGTTAAAGGACAGATCAATAAAATGTGTCCTAATGACATTCTGCAATACCCAGAGATCAGTGCCTCATTCATCCATTATCAGAGAACTTTCCTCTTGTATTAGATAAAAACTAACAAAGAGCCGGGCGGTGGTGGCGCACACCTTTAATCCCAGCACTTGGGAGGCAGAGGCAGGCGGATTTCTGAGTTCAAGGCCAGCCTGGTCTACAGAGTGAGTTCCAGGACAGCCAAGGCTATACAGAGAAACCCTGTCTCGAAAAAAAAAAAAAAAAAAAAAAAAAAACCTAACAAAGAAACCTACAACTGGAAAATGTATAGAGAATTCTCAGTCCTAAACAGGGTGTCTTTATCAACGGCCCCCCCTGCCCCCTTTCCCTCAGAGCTCAGGGAGCTATGCAGAAAAAGAGGGAAAAATTTATAAAATCCAGAGGTGATAGATGACTACAGATTCAACAGTACTGATGAGCATATGAACACCCAGAGCCTATGGTACCACACACAGGGCTTACAAGATAAATGGATCTCAGTGCAGGAAGGGGGCAGTGGACACAGACTCCCAATTCATTAGATATGACCAGCAGTAAATGGCTAACACAAAATGAACTCAATGGTATTTTTGTCAACTTTTGTCAAATAATGCTTTGTTTGACTAGCTTTTGGCCTGCTGGTCTTTTGTTTGTATATGGTTTCTGGTTGTGGTTTTGTGGGGTTTTCTGTGTATGTGTTTCTTACGGGTTTTGCTTGTTTGTTTGTTGAACTGTTGTTGTTATTTTGCCAGTTGGATTTCTAAATTAATTAGAAACTAATTAATTAGAGAGGAAGAGGGAAGGGCACGGAATGGATTGGGTATGGACGGGGTGAATGGATCTCAAAGAAGTTGGGGGAAGGGGAAACCATGATCGGATCTATTGTATAAAGAAAAATTTTCCATAAGTTTTTTAAAAAATATTTTAAAAAACTAAAATAAAAAAATGAAATCATTGGTATGTTTTGTTGTGTTTGTTTTGCTTTGGAAGGTTTTTTGTTGTTGTTGTTTTGTTTTTTGAGACAGGGTTTCTCTATATAGCTCTTGCTATCTTGGAACTCACTCTATAGACCAGGCTGGCCTCAAACTCAGAGATCTGCCTGCCTCTGCCTACAGAGTGCTAGGATTAAAGGTGTGTACCACAAATGACCAACTGTAATAATTGAATAATTGTTTTTTAAATCCACATGGAGTCAAACGGTAAGTAGTTGGGTACTAATTAATTAGAGCTAAGAAAGAAGTCAAAACTAGAGAAATGGATTCACAATTATTTTTGATACAGTATTTAAAAGTACATGAAATTTATTAAGTGTGAGGCCATAGAGCATGAGGTTCTATACTGAATCCTGGGTATTAATTCTAATTTTCTGGGTAATCCTGCAGCTCTTGCTTAACCATAAAAATACATGTAAGTTTGTTACAAATAAAATACATGTAAGTTTGTTTTAAAGAAATGAGATGGGGCTGGTGAGATGGCTGGCTCAGTGGTTAAGAGCACTGACTGCTCTTCCAGAGGTCATGAGTTCAAATCCCAGCAACCACATGGTGGCTCACAACCATCCATAATGAGATCTGATGCCCTCATATGGGTGTCTGAAGACAGCTACAGTGTACTTACACAAAATAAATAAATAAATTCTTTAAAAAAAAAAAAAAAAGAAATGAGACCATATGTTACATCCCTGGCATAATCCTAGCTTAAAATAAGAGCTTAATATATGCAGTATATTGGTCTGGGAATGCTGGTACATATGTTTAATCACAGCACTTGGTAAGCAGATATAGGGGAATCTCTGAGTTCAAGGCCAGGTTGGTCTACAAAGTAAGACCCTGTCTCCTAAGGGAAAATATACAGAGTTACTATTAATAATATTTGGCTTTTAGTCACTGCTGTATGCTTGCCTAATCTTTTTTTTTTTTTTAATTTTTCCTTTTTTCTCAAAAAGCTACTTGGACAGTGTGAAACTAATCACAAAGTGAGGGCAGAAGCATTAGCAGCCACAGAAACTTCTCTCACTGGTCAGATGGGTCACAGGATGGTCACAAAGGCAAAACAAAACAAAACAAAACAAACTTACAAAACTGAGCAAAACAAAAGCAGTTGACAAGTTGGGCCATTTAGAGTTCAACAATATATTTTGTGGTATGATCCAATGACTCAAAATAACGAAATATGTGTAATTATGATATCTTTTCTTTTTATTTGACTCACCTCAGTTCAGCAGTGAGATCCTTTATTGTAGTGTATTTTTCCTCTAATGATAACTGAGCCTTTTGTAGTACATCTCTCAATTCCTGTAGTTGTCTTAAGGTACTTTTCAATTCTCCATGAGCGTTCTGTAATTCATTTTCCAGAGCTTCCCGTTTCTGCATGGTTTCTGTCAGTTCAGTTTCTGTGTGGTGTTGTAACTTCTCTAACTCCTTCACTATTTAGAAGACAAAATCATTTAAATATATATATAAAGCATTTCTATTAAGAACTTTAGGAGTAAGTATAATTAATTATAGTCAAGGGCCAGGAAAGATGCTTCAGTTATTAAAGTGCCAGCTGTTAGTCATAAGGACCTGAGTTGAGTTACCAAACACACACACATAAGACTGTGTTTTAACCCTATTAGTACTGGTGTAGACAGACAGATTACTGAAGCTCACTGCTCAGTTAGCCCTGCCAATCAGTCAAAATTCCTGTCTCAAAACATAAGATGGACAGCAGTCCAGGAATATACCCAACTCCAAACTCTGTCCTCCACATGCACATAATCACATAAACATGTAAATAAAACACACACATGTGCATGCATGCACATGAATGCACACACAAGAATATTCAATCTGAGGGCTGGAATCTATGAAACTCTCAGTTTGAAGAGTACTTTCCCAGCATTCACAAGGCCCTGGATTTAATCTCCAGTACTGATAAACTGGATATGTTTTACCTGTATATTATTAATCTTAGCACTAGAGAGGGGGGAAGCAGGAGGATCAGAAGTTCATTGTTGTTCTTCACTACATATGTAGTTCTGGTGCCAGCCTTGGATTCATGAGACTCTATTCAAAACAAACAAACAAACAATCGGATAGAACTTTATAGATACGGATATCTACTTTTACTTATCTAGAGGCAAAATACTGAACACTGTCCCTTGTAGCCCCAACACAACTGTTCATTTTGTTCCACTTAAATATAATGTCTTAGTGTTCCATTACTATGAAGAAACACCTCGACTTAGGCCACTCTTAAGAAAGAAAACATTTGGGCTAGAGAGATGGCTCAGCAGTTGAGAATACTGGCTGCTCTTTCAGAGGACCAGGTTCAATTGCTAGCACCCACATGGTGGCTCACAACTGTCTGTAACTCCAGTTCCAGGGGACTTGACACTCTCACACAAGACATGTATTCAGGCAAAAAAACAATGCATATAACTAAAAAGAAATATTTTTCTCAGAAAAAAAAAGAAAACATTTAATTGGGGGCTTGCTTACAATTTTAGAAGTTTAGTCCATTGTCATTGTGCTAGGGACTATGATGGCAGGCAAGCAGAAAATGGAGTAGCAACTGAGACCTACATCCTGATCCAAAAATGGCAGGAGAAGAAAGTCAAACTGGGCCTGGCCCAGGCTTTTGAAACTTTAAAGCCCACCCCCAGTCCCCTACTTCCTCAACAAGGCCACACCTATGCCAACAAGGCCACACCCACTCCAACAAGGCCACACCCAACAAGGCCACACCTACACCAACAAGGCCACAGCCCACAATCTTTTACAAGTAGTGCCACTCCCTGATGACTAAGCATCCAAATGTATGGGCCTCGAGAGGCCATTCTTACTCAAACTAACACACATACACACACACACACACACACACACACACACACACACACACACACGTATTCAAGCTAATTCAACTAACTGGTTGCTTACCTGAATTTGTTTTCTTTTCTAGTTCTGTTTTTGTCTGATCTAAAATCATATCTAACTGAGAAAGATTTATGGATTTATTTTCCCCATCTCGTTTCAAATGAATTATTTCTTTTTCCATTTTAGACAGCTCCTCTTTGTACTGATCCATCTCAAGTTTCGCTTGCCTAATTAAAGCACCAAACAATAGAACATGTAATTTGGAAACTTTAAACCAAAAGACTTGTCTTTTACTTTTAAGTATGCAAATTCTATTAGGTTAAATATTAGCAAAATCTCCACACAGATTTTTAAGTCACCTATTATACTTTTTAAATTTTCAGCCTAACTACATATAACTTATAAAATTTCGTAGAGATTGAGAACATATAAGGATAAGCACATGATAGTTCCATTATCTGAAACATTAACAAAGAGGCTAAATAAACTATCATAAAGACCATATTAATCATACAGAATCAGTGATTTTTATTTAAGACATAATCAAGATGCCTGTTTTAGATTTAAAAGTGATTAGAAATTCTTAGACTGATCAGCATAAGCCAACAAGAAAGCTAACAGAGTGATTTTTAGTGACTTGATGTTTAGGTCAGTAATGCAGAGTAATAGCTACAATCTCAGTTCAGGTGGGGAGCAGGGAGAGGAGGAACACAGTTTGTAAGTTTGTAAGTAGCTCAAACGACATACTAAGGCCCTGTCTCAAAAAAAAAAACAGAGGAAAGGAAGCAAAAAGGTATCAGAATAGTAATATATTAGAAATAATAGTAAATATTAGAAACAGTGAGATCTAGGGTGGAAATATAATAATCAGAGAAGAAAGCTTTTAGAAAAGAATACTCAAGTCATAACCTGAATCAGTTAAATGAATACTGACCAACAGCTGACACTGGAGAGAGCAGTGAGTCAGGTGGACAATATCTGATGGCACTAGTTCAGAGTACAACTTTGACTCTCTGGTATAAGAACATGGGACAAAGTTTCTTTAGTTTAGAAGCCTGCAACAGAACTAGTAATGTCCTCAGGGTAATGTCAGAGGTTTCTTATAGTGAGAGAAGAGAAAAGGCAGAGGACACAGTGGATGTGTGTGCGCTCCCACTCCAGAAGGAACAACAGGAGTTCTCAGAAGCTGGCTGTGATAGGAGAAAACAGCAATGGGCCTGGGATTGGAAATCTAGCATTTCTCGTATTTCTTGTATTTTGTATTCTTGTATTTCAAGGATAGCACTAGAGTGTGGATAGTCTTCATTGCTTCACAATTGTCACTAGTGGAAATGCTGTACTAGTGGCTAGTGTACTAGTGGCACCTGTTAATAGGAAAGAAATCATAAAGGAACAATCTGTCACTGGCACAAGTGAGAAGCATGTATCTGGTCAAGCAAGTACTACTCTACGCCCATAGGCCCTATCGTAATACTTAATCCCTGTCAATGAGAAAGGAAATCTGGGACATAATGTTTAGCTCCTGCATGTGAGTTCACATTTGACTACTTCTGGTATAAATGGGGGTAGAATTATGTCAACTTACTGAGGTAATTTTGAATGTCTAGTCAAGGCTGAGAACTATTTTACTTATCCCATATACAATTAAGTCCCCTGGCTGGTTGGTGATGGTACACACCTTTTATCCCAGCACTTGGGCAAAGGCAAGGGGATCTCTGAGTTGAGGTTCTCAGAGTGAGTTATAGGACAGCTAGGGCTACACAGAGAAGCCCTCTCTTGAAAAACCAAATGAAACAAAACAACAACAACAAAACACCATATCAGGTCCCCTGAGAGTTTCCACAGTGAGAAGAGAACTTCGCCCATAACTTTCAGTGTTATTTGTAATTTAATACAGCAGGTACTGAGTGCCTGTAAACTATAAGAACTGTGCTAGTTATACTAAATGTTGTGGGAACCTTAAAATAAGCTAAATAGAGTCCTTATTTTAAGATAAGAAAGCAAAAATTATAGTATAATAAAAAAAAGATAAAATGAAGGATATGAGGGAGATAGAAGAAAATGCTATAGGAACTTAGGCTATGAAGAAAAATATCTTACTGCATATTATCAAATCTGAAACTCAAACTTACCAACACAAAATTGAGAAGGCCAATAAAACTACTATATTCAAATTTTACCTGGCAGTACTAGTTAGCTCAATAATTTTTTGCCTTTTCAAATCTCCATCACGTATGGCTGTTTCGTATTTCTCTTCCATTTTTCTCAACTTTTCTGTTGAAGTTTCCCTTTGTTTCTGAAGCTCTTGCTCTTGCTTTGATACCTGTTCAGTTAAGTGCTTAAATTTATTACAAGCCAACACTATCCAGAAAAGAAAATACTTTATATAGAGTCTACCCTATCATTTAGTTTTAGATGCATTCTAAAAATCAAGATAAGCTTTGGTGTGGTGGAATGAAACTACAGTTCAAATACTGGAAAGGCTGAGGGTAGAAGAACACCTGAGTCCGGGAGCTCAAGGCCAATCTCGGCAATATAAAAAGACTCCATCTCAAAAATTAAATTAAAAATAATAAAATTAAAATATAAACAAGGATGATTTGAAACAACAAGAGCAAAACTAACTTTTAAGTAAGTTATTCCTGTATCTCCTTACAGCAGTGCACATGTGTAACAGTAAAGGGAGTTCTAAGAATTGAACAAGTCCAGGGGAGACCGAGTACAGGCCTGCTGCACAAGAGAGGCCTGAATTTATTCCTCAGCACAAGTAAGGAAAAGGATGGTATATAAACAAGGAGGAAGAAAAAGAAATGAACAAAACAGTAAAAATTTCCCTTTTCATTGTTTTTTTAATAATTTAAGTGCACTGGTGTTTTGCCTTCATGTGTATCTGGAACTGGAGTTACGGACAGCTGTGAGCTGCCACGTGGTTGCTGAGAATTGAACCCTGGTCCTCTGGAAGAGCAGCCAGTGCTCTTAACCACTGAGACATCTCTCCACCCTATTTCCCCTTTTTATTATTCCCTACTTGAAAAGTTTTGTTCTTCTCATGTCAAAAAAGGGAGAGAGTAGCTGAGGACAAATTCAGTATACATATATGTATGTGTGTGTGTGTATATATATACACACATATATATAATATATATTTAGTCATATATATGATTAAAAATTTATGATGTACTAAGATGAAATCAGAAAATTTATGATTTTTATATATTTTATTTCTTTTGAAAGAGAAAAAATGAAATACATATAAAAGAGATTGAGACAGTTAATAATGAATTAAAGAAAAAAGATTATTCTCTAGTATCAAATTTTCTAGGATTCTTTCAGTGAAATTATAACATCATTATTTTATTTAAACAAATCTTGGATGTGGTCTTAGCCTTATGTGTACTAGACAGGCACTGTACCACTGACTATAATCTAGAGAGCAAACTTATTTGCATAGCCCAGTAGCAGTTATATTTTTTAGGGAAAATAATTCTTCTTTTATTGTTTTTCCAACTCTTGAAAGAATACCACACCACATGTGTTATTCAAAAAGGAGACATCAGAAGATATAATAATTCAGATAGGTATTAATTTTAGATTTAAGAAAAAAACTTCAGTCAAGAAGTTTAAATTTTGTAGCATGAGAAATCTGACCATGGTAGTAAGAGATCTAGGTCTGATTACATAAGAAAATTATGTTTACTAATCAAAAATCTGCAAATGATTTTTAAATTTTATTTCATAAAAATCAAACTATTGTTAATCAATAATATATACCTGTTTTTCGAGTTTACTCTGAATATCTTCCAGCTCTCCATTTCTAATGGTCTCTTGCTGTAACATCTGCTGCTGCTGCTGAAGAGTATGCTGCAGAATGGCATTCTGTTCACTCGTCTCCTCAAGATTATGAGTCTTTATCTTTAGCTCTTTCTGCAAACAATATACCTAGCAAAGATAAACATTTCTTGTTACAATGTTTCAAATAAAAACCAACAAACATAAAAGGTGTCTTCCTTAATTGTCCCACTTTTCATGCAGCATAGTTGGTCACTGAGGGAGAAGAGCAGGGTTCATTATTCTGACTGGGGGATGAATCAGACATGCTTGTAGGGTTGGCTCTTGTTTGGTAGGTTTTTGAAATGTTCCTATTCAATACACTATTTTGGCTGGCTAAGATGCTGAAACATGCTTCCTTCCTGAAAAGGAAGGAAATTTTCATACTTATGGGCTAGTCAACTGTTCTTATGTGACCTTGTACTCTGAAGTCATAAATAGCTTTCTCTAGGTAGGAAGAGTATATACATCAGGTCACATTTTAATGTCATAAGAAGAATGCGTTCTACAACCCATCTCAAAAAGGGAGAAAACCCTGGGTTGATCTGCACTTTACTTGATGACCTTTCCCCTTTACAGATATAAAACCAAAATCACTACACAATAAAATCAGGTGATATTTATAATATTTAATACTGTTAATATAATAGTTTATATAATATTGCAGCAAATAAATCCAGAATATTCACATTCTAACACATACAGGAATAACAATATCAACTACAAAATTTTAATGATTCACTTTGAATATTTAAGGTTTCAGTACACACTAAAACCCCAACACCTGGGAGGCTGAGGCGAGAATATTGCAAACTAGAGGCTAGCTAGACCTATAGCAAGGCTTCTCCGTCTCAAAACACAGAACAAGTGAGTGGAAGCAGGGGTTATAATTAGACTTCACAGTTTGTTTCATGTGTGTTTGGAGGCAGGAGGAAAGCCCTGAGAGCCAGCTCTCTTTCCTCCCAGGTGGACGCCAGGAGAGAGTGCAGTCATCCTCAGGCTTGGGAAAGCGGCTTTACCTGCTGAGCCATGTCTTCGGCACGTCAGAAAGGGTCTTAATCTAGTAACTGCAAATTTTATCTCAATAAAGTTTAGTTGCTAAACCTGATTTTTTTTTAAAAAAAAAAAGGAAAAAAAATAGTATCTCACTATGCAGCCATGGATAGCTTAAAACTAGGTAGTTCAGGGTCACCTAAAACTCATAATCCTTCTGAGTCTGCCATCCAAGCACTGGGATTATAAATATGCACCACCATGTCCAGCTTCTAAACATAATTCTTAATCCTTAAACAACAAGAAGAAACAAAAACAAAAAGTTTAATTTTTGCCAAGAAATGATGGTGCATATCTTTAATCCCAACACTTAGGAGGGAAGCAGATCTCTGATTTCAAGGCCAGCCTGGTCTACAGAGTGAGTTCAGGACAGCCAAAGATACACAGAGAAACGCTGTCTTGAAAAACAAAAAACAAAAAACAAAAAAACAAATTTTTGAAGAATTTTATACTTCTAAATCTAAAACAATGCTTTAGACATTAATTTATATTAAAATTATTCTGTAATACTTGTAACTTATTACTCTGATTCTAAAAAATAAATCAATTTGAATTTTAAAGTATTATATTTTATGCTGTAATGAAAGTCTATTCTTTAAAGGATATGTAATTTAGAATTTGTTTTGATGTCACATATATATAAAGATGTACGTTTTAAGCATAGTAAGGAGATGAGGATGTAACTCACTTGTTAAAGACTCTGCCTAGTGTGGTCGTCTGAGAGGCAATGGCTCCCAAGGCATATATCACTGGGTACTTGGTGGGTGAAGCTGTTTGGGAAGGATTAGGAGGTGTGACCTTGTTAGAAGACATGTGTCACTGGGGGTATGGTTTGCGGTTGCAAAAGACTCATCCATTTGCAGTTAACTCTCTGCCCTCATGGCTGTGTCTCAACATATAAGCTCTTAGAGACTGCTCCAGTGCCATGCCTGCTGCTATGCTGCCATGTTGGTCATAGCTTCTAACCCTCTCAAGCTGGAAGCCACAAATAAATTCTTTCTTCTCTATGTCACCTTAGTCATAGTGTCTTAGCACAGTAATAAGCAGCTTAGGGTGCCTGGCATGCCATGGGTGCCATCCACAGCAGCACATAAACCAGGTATGGTTATATGCATCTGTAATCTCAGCACTTGACAAGTAGAAATAGGAAGGTCCTAAGTGCTCTTGATCTCTTGCTCTCTCTTGTCTCTTGCTTCTCCCTGTCCCTTCACCCCTTTCCCCTTCCCTTCCCACTTTCTCCATGTGCTCATGGATGGCCTCTATTCCTCTACTCCTCTATTTCTCTCTCTCTCTCTCTCTTTCTCTCTCTCTCTCTCTCTCTCTCTCTCTCTCTCTCTGCCTCTACTACCCTCCTGGCTCACCTCCCCATGCGCTGAATAAACTTTATACTTAGAAAGAAAGAAAGAAAGAAAGAAAGAAAGAAAGAAAGAAAGAAAGAAAGGAGGATCCTAAGTTCTACACCATAGAACATAGTTACATAGCAAGTCTCAAGTTACCGTTGGATACCCTAGACCAATCTTGCCTTTAAAAATGGCAAAAGAAAAAATTATATTGAAAATACCATTTAAAAATAAAACAAGCCTGGCAGTGGTGGTGCACGCCTTTAATCCCAGCACTTGAGAGGCAGAGGCAGGCGGATTTCTGAGTTCGAGGCCAGCCTGGTCTACAAAGTGAGTTCCAGGACAGCCAGGGCTACACAGAGAAACCCTGTCTCGAAAAAACCAAAATAAATAAATAAATAAATAAATAAATAATAAAAAATAAAACAAAACAATAATAAGAGCAAAAACTTATAAATGTGGGGCTGGTGAGATGGCCCAAGTTAAAGAGCATTGACTGCTCTTCCCGAAGTCCTGAGTTCAATTTCCAACAACCACATGGTGACTCATGACCATCTAGAAAGGGTTCTAATGCCCTCTTCTGGTATGCAGGTGTACATGCAAACAGAGAACTCATACATTTAAAAAGAAAAAAACTTGCAAATTTTCTAAATAAGAGTAACTACCTCTTCAGATTTCTTCTTCAGCTGTTTTTCAAATTTTTCCTTATTTCCTTCCAATTGATTCAAATGCAAAGCAAGTTCTTCTTTACAGATTTCTAATGCTGAATCCAGTTGTCTGACCTAAAGTCAAAACAAGCAAAATATAACATCAAAAAAACAAGAAAAAGCAAGGCTGGATGTGGAGGTGCATGCCTTTATCCCAGCACTCAAGAGGTAAAAGAAGGCAAACCTCTAAGTTCCAGGCCAGCCTGGTCTACAGAGTGAGATGTAAGAATTCCAGGGCTATGTAGAGTCTGCCTTGAAAATAAGTAAGTAAATAAAAAAACAAACAAATAAATGGAAACAAATCAATATTAACTGAATGAATTAGCACTAATGGGTATTTATTCTATGTAAAATGTTTTACAAATATGTCTCCTAATGTTACTTTATTGCTTCACACACTGAACCAGGGCCAGTAAGGTGACTAAGCCACAAAAGCACTTGCTGCACAAGCCTGGCATCCTGAGTTTGATTCCTAAACCTGTGGTGGAAGGAGACAATCAACTCAGCAAAGTTATTCTGTCCTCTACCCAGCATATACTGCTACACACAAACACATGTGCAGTGTTGCAAGCAATCTCAACACAAATACAACGTAATCAAAAATCTTAGGTAAAATTTACACCTCTAAAATAGTTCTATTAGGATATAAAATTGTATGACAGAAAAGATTCACTGAAAAAACTCATTCCTCACGGCAAACCAGGGTATCATAGACGAATCATATAAAAGACTCCTGAACAAAGTAAGTTCATGGCAAAGCACTATGAAAGACAGCAGTAAGATGATAGAAGGGTTCAAATCTACAGAATGGTTATTTGAAAGAGTAACAAGGAGACACTCATAAGCACTCTCTTAAAAAGGTAAATATAGGGGCTGGAGAGATGGCTCAGTGGTTAAGAGCACTGACTGCTCTTCTAAAGGTCCTGAGTTCAATTCCCAGCAACCACATGGTGGCTCACAACCATCTGTAATGGGATCTGATGCCCTCTTCTGGTGTGTCTGAAGACAGCTACAGTGTACTCATATACATGAAATAAATAAAAATAAGTCTTTTTTAAAAAAAAGGTAAATATATTGCTTATTTCTTAAGTAAGTACAACTATCCTATGAATGTTGCTAAGACGATACCATTTGGAAATTCTTGTTTATTAAGAAGATAAATTTATCAGAGGGAAAAAAATTCTTTGCTTGGTATCTATGAAAGTATTTTTAAGATAGCAATAACTTTATAAATAAATGCTTTGTGCTATCTAAATATAAACGAGAAAATCAAATTTAGTAACTTAAAAAACTAACTCAAGCTGGGCAGTGGCAGTGCACATCTTTAATCTCAGCACTTTGGAAGCAGAAGCAGGTGATCTCTGTGGGTTTGAGGACAACCTGATTGGTCTACAGAGTGAGTTCCAGGACAGCCAAGCTACATGGTGAAACCCTGGGGGTAGGGGTAGGGGTAGGGAAAAGAAGACAAGTTCCCTGGTTTATATATACATAACCAGGCCCCTCTATCCCATCTATTCGTGAGATTCTTATCTTGCTTTTTCCTTTCCTTCCAATTTTGAGCTTTTGTTTTGCAAGGGAAGATCGATCCCTTTCCTCTAAATAATAATGTCACATTTTAAACTGTGAAAGAAATTTCAGCAAGAATAGAGGGGGAAAAAAGGAGAAATTTTCTTCTCAGACTATTCAACATTATGAAATCACCCTTGTAATTCTTCTAAAAGGTAATAATTCTTTCTAAAATGGAATTCTGACGCCAGCATTATGAAAGACTGTTTCAGCTTGACTATGTAACTACTGACAGTCAAAAGTCTGCCATTATAAATGACTATCTTTGTTTTAAAAAATTGTCCTAGTAACAATGTTTATTATGTGTGTGCATGTATGGATTTATGTAGGTATCCAGAGTCTAGAAGAGAGCATGAGATCCCCCTGGAGCTAGAGTTAAAAGGTAGTTGCAGAGCTACCTGATGTGGGTGCTGGGAACCAAACTTAAGTCCTCTGTAAAAGCAGTTCATCTGCAGGAGAGAACCAGAACCATCTCTCTAGCCCCTAATTTTAAAATTTTTAAATTAACAATTGCTTTATGAAAAGCAAAAACCCACCTACATTTTTCTCAACCTGCTTTAATAAGTGTTCAACCTACCCTCTAGCCCACTACCCACTAGAGGTAGTGGAAAAGAAAAGTTATTAGGACACAGGGAAAGTAGACCCGTTTAGAAATAGTTCTCTGTGGCTGAGTCTAGTCTTTGTTGTCAGGATATCAGCAGTTCAGTCCAGTAGCAAACACCAACTATGAATCAGCAGTCTGGACTGCCACTTAGCAGTTATCACACATGAACCAACAAGAGCTGTTCAATCCAGAAGAAACTTGCAAGGCTCACTAACTGGCCTTGGGCCACTGTAGTGACAAGAAGCAGCAAGAACTTCACAGTAAGTTTTTTGGCAAGTATCTCTCAATGGTGTCACCACAAGCAGAGATCAACAATGCAAAGTAAGTCAAACACACATGTGTGTTACCAGCAAACAACAGCAAGGCAGAGCAAAGCAAACCAACGCTCGAGGTCCCACTGCCTATGGGGTCCTATTTATATTCCTTCTAAACAGCATGAGACCTTTCACGTGTCTGCTATAGAAAAACATCCTTTCATCTGTGTCTGCTTTAGGAAAACATTCTTTCATGTGTCTGCTTTAGAACAACATCCTTTCATCTGTGTGCTCCAGCAAAACATTGTTTGACATAACTGACTTTCCAAAGAAACCAGAAGTTTCCACTTCATCCACCCAAGCTTGCTGATATACACCCTTAATCCCAATACTCAGAAGACAGAAGCAGGCAGATCTCGGAGTTCAAGAACAGCCTAATCTACATACAGCCAAGGTTACACAGAGAAAGCCTGACTCAATAAAAATAAAAACACGAGTAAATTCTCTGTCTCAAACAAGAGAATAAGCATTAATACCTGATAATAATACAAATTACTCAAATAAGATTCATTACAAGACAATAAAACTATCGTCATAAGGTTATTGAGGAATCAGACACTCATATGGGATCAAACACTCCAAAGACAGTTCAATAAATGTTCCTCTTAAACTAATGAGACCTGAGGTCCGGAATGTGGCTCAGTAATAGAACAGCATACATAAGGTGCCTAGGTTTGATCTTAGAAAAAAATTTCTAAGTTAGTATGCCCTCAGGAAGGTATCAAGACTAACATAAAATATGGCTATATATTTGGCAAATCTAACAAGTTCCCAGGTAATACAGATGCTTTCAGCACCAAGACTATAAAAAATATTTTTAGATTATTGGGAAATTGTAAAACAACACCTTCTCTTAAGTGGTGGCCAAAAAGGAAGAATGTGTATGGGAGGTGTAGTGCACACATAAGCATCATGTGTATGTGGTGAGAAGAGGAAGAGAGGAGTGTAGCTATAGCTTCAAGGACAGTGTATCTAGGTGAGAGATACACAGGTATTCCTTGTACTATTGTTTGAATTATTTTGTGGGTTTGACATTTTTAAAATACTATTTAAAAAATTAACAAATCAAGCAAAACCAATGAATATAAGAAAGAGATTTCTTACTTTACAGAATTTGAGTCTGAATCACATATAAAGAATCACTTGTACTGTATACAAACTACTTGTATATGAATAAAATAAGAACAAAAATTAACTGCTCTTGTTGAACCAAAGAACTTCCTCAGGTACATGAGGTGGGGATAACCAAGTGAGGACCAGAGGTGATACAGCCTCAATAAATGCTTGGTTATTTGTCCACTTTCTTTGTTGGGAGAACAGAATCCAGAAGAGAAAATAATAGAAAAGATCAAATATAATCTTGAAACCTAAGGAGCACCCTTTCAACAATGTATTTTATAGATAAGAAACATACTTGTTTTCTCTGTGGGACCTTGTTACCTATGCAGACTTTATCTCTTTATATTGGTGCTACACAATCAAGCACAGGGCTTCGTTCACACTTGGCAGGGATCCCAACACTGAGGAGTGTCCGTAGGCTCATCAACCTTCTAGCTCTCACTGATTATACTCCTAAAATACAACTTTAAACCGATAGTTTTAACTTTCCTACACACAGCTCATATTAGTCTTGCAATTAGCAAATTGAGTCATACAAAAAAATTTGTATAAAAGTTGTAAAAAAAAAAAAAAAAAAGAAGGTAAAATGGCATAATCACAAAGGACCCTAGACTTTTATTGCTATCAATATTCCACGTTAAAATTATTTATTATATTGGAACAAAGGTGTTTTGCTTCTGTATTTCTTTCTCATGTTTATTTTTCCCCAAATGAAAACCCCTTTAAAAGTGCCAAAAGGCTGCCCCTAGAGGCCTTGCAGGTGTGCCTGCTGTGTTACGTGTGTGTCAGTAGTGACAGACAGGAGCGAGGCCATGCCTAGGCTCTGTGTCCTGACCTGTACACGTCTAAATGATTAATAGCCTGACACTCACTGAGAAAAGCAAAAGCAAGCCTGAGACAGCCAGCCCAGCACTGTGCAGGCCCAGAGGGACTTCCAGGGCAGGGAATGAGCCAGAGCCTGGAGCCAACTGGCTAGGCAGGAACAAACCAGAGATTAGAAGAATCCAGAGACTAGAAGAATCAGAAGGTCCTAGGCAGGGGTGAGCTCAGTACATGACCCTGGCATGGGGCCACACAGGTGGACCTGAGCAAGGAGCAAGCCTGAGATGATCACCAGCCCAGTGCTTTGCAAGCCTGGGAGACAGATTATGCCCAAAATGACCCCTGTCTGGTGCCATAATACATTGGTTGGGCACAGCACTCCTGAGAACACTCCTGAGATAACCCCCAAACACTCAGAGAACCTGAGTGCCACTAAGAGGAGCAAATAAGTGGGGGAGAAATAAATACAAACAGAAGGATGGGGGAACAATGAGGAGAGGTAGAACTGGAGACTTGAAGGTAGTGAGGAACAGTCTGATGTGAGTAGCCAGTGATGCCTCCTAGGACCATGGTGGGATCCTAGTTTGTGATGCCACTGGGTCCATGGCCCTGCAATAGCAACAGTTTGTTAGCACCAAAGGCTATGCAGATGTCCCTAGTCTGGGCTACTGCCCAGGGACATGTTGGTGTTTGAGGGGGTGTGCAGAACTGGTCCCACCCCACACCTTGGCATCATTGGAGAGCTGACCCTGGGGGCACGAGATCAAGAAAGCTGATCCCATCGCTAGCCAGCTGCAGTAATCTGGTAAATGGGCCTGCACATCACCCAGAAGCACAGAGAGCTGGCCTTAGTTACAGAATTACAGTTGCAGGTAAACTGGCCCTGAGGGTATGACTGTAGGAGAACTGCATGCATGGATGCATGCAGTGGCATGGATGAGCGAGAGATACCCTCTTCACCCCTCCCCCCTGCAGCAGGCAGGAGACCTGGCCCTGGGGTCATGAAAGCAGGAGAGCTGGTTCTGTCCTTCACCTTCTCCAACAGGGCCTTCCCCAGAGAGTAGACCCTGCACCTAGCCTGGGCAACAGGACAGAGTTGGCCCTGGTTATGGGGGTGGTGGGTAAGGCAGCCCAGGGACATGAGAGGAGGAAAGCCTACCCAGGCCCTCACCTATGGTAGCACTTCCAAGAGCAGGTCCTACAAATCACCTGGGCAGCACAGTATAGATGGCATGGGAATGATGAGCCAGCCCCAAGGGAAAAAGAGTGGGAGAGCTGGCTCTGCTCTCTGCTGGCTGATGTACTGGATGGACCAGTCAGGAGCAAAACAGGAGACCTTACCCCAGTGCTGTGGGTGCAGGAGAGCTGGTGGGCTGGCCAGCTCAGACACCTCTCAGATCCAGGTCCAGATCCAGGGCTTTGAATTGGCCCTCCCCAACATCTACCCTGGATAAATTGCTGGAGTGTATAAAGAGGCCAGTCCTACAGATCCAAAATTACAGGATATCCATGACATGGACATGAGGCTCCAGTATTGATAATGTAACAGAAGCCAGAGGCCTCATACCACAACAACAACCCATAACATTTAAAAGGAAAGAAGTATGGACAGAAGGGTATACTATATGACACGCTACAGATTCCACAATGAGGTTTTTTTTTTTTTCCTCTGTTGAGAGGGAGGTTGCAAGGGTGGAGGACAGGTGTGAGAGGAGGGAAGAAGAGTGGGATTGCAGTACATGAGATGAAATTCACAAAGAACCAATAAAAAGTTCTTTGAAAGGCACCAAGGGAAAAATATTAAATGCATGACTCTCATTCATTTTCTGAGTTCGTATCTCTTATCTGGCCATTAACATAAAACACTGCTTAGATGTTTTAGGTGATTTAATAAAAACCAGGAGTTTTAACAGCCATGGAATATTATTTAATGCAATAGTTTCATGCCTACAACCTTACATACAAAGTTATTTACCTTTTTTCCCCCTAGCTTTTTGAAACAAAGTACTACTCTGGAGCCTTAGCTGGCCTGGAACTCACCATATAGACCAGGTTAGCCTCCATCTTTTGACAATCTTCTAGACTCTTCTCCCAAGTGCTAGGATTAAAGGCAGGGCTACTATGCTTGACCTGCATACTAATTTTTAAAATTAAGTTTACTATTATATCTATAATAAACTGACATGACAGTAAGTGTTAAATTGTTGAATGATACAGTAGTAACTATGGTGTGATGGTTAATATTACATTTAAAGTTTAGACTTAACTATGCTTGAGAAACTGAAAAGCAAAAAATGCCTCTAACATGTAAGCCTCTAACTTTAACAGGTTGTACCCTAGCAGCCCATTTCCCAGACATTAAAAACTATTCTAAATTAACTGATCTTATAAAATTTGCTATTCTAGCAAGATAGTGAGTAGTAGGTCATAACAAACTATTATTCTAACTTTTATAATTAAAAGCTGACTCTTGCTTACTCTGCTCAAAAAGCTGCCCAGGACAACTGCAAGTCATACATGTTAAAATTAGACCCTGACTACACATAGACAGGACACATACAATCTGTGGTTTTTGCTTTATAAACCTCAGGCTGATATGGCTAGGTGCTACATCTTAGGAGCGCTCTCAGGTGCAGTTCTGGCCCCATAGTGGATGCCAGTATCTAAAAGAAAAGGCCTCTTCTTGCTAAAACTTATTTATGGTCATGGTGAATCTGAGTAAGCCCAACTCCATAACAGTAAATAAAGGTGTAAGTAATTGCTGGGCTGAGAAGACAGCTCGTTCAGTAGAGTGCCTACATGGCAAACACTGGGGTCACGGGTCAGACTCTAGCACTACATAAGAAGTCATCAGTGTCAGCATGCATGTGTGTGTGTAATTCTAGTATCAAGAGGTAGAGACAGGTACATCACTGAAGCTCACACGACAGGCAAAATAAAATAGCTCAAGTGGCAAGCTCCAGGTTTGATAAGATAACCTATCTCAAAAAATAAGACTGAGAAATTTAAGGTTGCTTAAATGATATTTGTGTCTGCAGGGGAAGATGTGTGTGCACAGGAGCCCTCCTCCTGTATTCTTTCTCATTGGTAACATTAATGACTTGCAACTATAGATAAAAAATAAAATATTTAGAAATACCTTTGTGTGTACTATGAGACCAAAAAGGGGTGGAATCCCCTGAAGCTGGAGCTACAGGCAATTGTCACTGACCAACAGGCTGCTGGAACTGAATTCAGGTCCTATTCAAGAACAATACACTCTCTTAACCACTAAGCCATTTTCCCAGTCCTTTAATTGACTTTTATACATTACAATTTTAATAATTTATCAGAAAGGCATACATGCATGTGCACACACACATACACACACATACACTCACACACGCATACACATACCAAAATACAAAAAGTACACAACCATACTAGCCTTGATTGTTTCTTCAGATACATGAATCTGCAATGCTTTTAAAGCTTCATCTTTCTTCATATTTTCTTTTTCCATTTCCTATAAATAAATTTTGGTAAAAAAATACAGTTAAGATTGCAAATAAATATTGAGAATTTATTAAATTTATGTAACAGAAACATAAACTTAAGATGTAAGCTCTTACCACTTTACTTTCCGTCAAGAGTCTATCTAGTGATTCAAGGTGATGTTGTTTACACAGTATATCTTGTTGCAAAATGGACATGGTCTTTTCTTGTTCTTTAAATTGTTGGTCTCTTTTCTCTAGTTGAGCTTCAAGCTAAGTATAAAAGCAGGGTTTTCATATTACATTTTAAAAACACTGGGAACACTTTAAACATATATGTATTTGAAAGTATGTAAATTTTTGCATTTTAGGAATTTCCTTGAGTTTTTCTAATTTAAAAAATTAAATCATATGCCTATCTCTTTCCCCTTTCTTCCACTGGTCATTATCATTGACTGGTCCATTTTTATTCTTTCATTAAATATGTATCACCAACAATATGGAATACAATTTTCTGTCTTGAAATTTTATAGATCATACCAATATCTTTACTCTTTGCTTTGATTACGGCAACAATGTTAAAACAGCATCCTCTATACAAGTCTATTTAGGTACACATGTTTAAGAGTTTACCTAGAACAAGTCACCTAGAAGGACTTCCTGTTTGTAGGATAAGCTTATTTTCATTTCAGTAGCTATTCTCTTACAAGGACATCAAAAATTTTCTCTCTCCCTTCACCCTTTATCAGTTTTAGCTCTTGAGATGGGTCACAATCTGCAGCATAAGCTATGCTTAGACTGATAGCAAACTTGCCTTAGCATTCCGACTGGAGACACGGCCCAGAGATTCAGAGCACTTATCAGTCCTGCAGAGGGCCCAGGTTTGTGGCTCAGAATCATCTGTGACTCCCATTTCAGGGGATCTGAAATCCCATTTTGAACTGTGGGCACCAGGCATATACATGGTGCATACATAGAAAGCAGGCAAAATACATATAAAGATATATATAAATCTTTAAAATTTAAAGTGGGTTAATTCTGCTTTTATCAGAAATCTAATGATGTGCACATGTTGAGACATAGGTCTTAGTCTTACTTTAGGTTAGCCTGAACCCTCTAAGTAAACCAGACTGGTCTAGAGCTTATTACAATCCTCTCTCTTAACTTCTCATGTGCTAGGGATCACAGCTGCACCATTATATTAAGTTAAAATTTACACTTTCATAAAAATAAAAATTCTCTTTTTTAAAAAAATTATTATTTATACAGTATTCGCCTGCATGTATGCCTTCAGGCCAGAAGGGATCAGATCTCATTATAGATGGTTATGAGCCACCATGTTGTTGCTGGGAAGTGAACCCAGAACCTCTGAAAGAGCAGCCAGCACTCTTAACCTCTGAGTCATCTTTCCAACCCAAAGTAAAAATTCTTATTCTCCACAATTTAACCAAAAACTGGTAAAAGCAAACTTTTTTCTTTGGTTTTTCGAGACAGGGTTTCTCTGTGTAGCCCTGGCTGTCCTGGAACTTACTCTGTAGACCAGGCTGGCCTCGAACTCAGAAATCCACCTGCCTCTGCCTCTGCCTCCCAAGTGCTGGGATTAAAGGTGTGCGCCACCACTGCCTGGCTAGAAAACCTTAAAAAAATATATTATTATTTGTGTGACTCTCCCCTCCCCCCACCCCATGTGTGTATGTATACATGTAAGGAGTCCAGAGGTCTATATCAGAAATCTTCCCTCTATTTTCTACCAGTTCACTTTTTGTGAAAGTAAACTTTCTCTTTAGCTGAACCCAGTTTAATGATGCACTAGGCTGGGTAGCTACTAAATTCCAGGGATCTACCAGCTAGCATGGGTGCTACTGATGCTTGGCTTTCTATGTGGGTAATGGAGACCCAAACTTGGATCCTCATGTTGGTGCAACATGTACTTTAACCCTAAACTACCTCAAATTAAAATAAAATAATATCCAAAAGTGGAAAATTTTTATAAAGTTTACAAAAAAGTCATGATTCTGAACATGAATAATTCAAATACAAACCATTTAGTGAAATGCAGTTGCTTAAAATCACATTTGCTTTATGTGTGTATACATATATTATCCAGTCATTCCCTATTATACATATATATTTGGTTTTCCATATCAAAGGGTTCTGCAATCTGTGTACACAAACACTACACAATGAGAATATTTTAAAACATTTATCTGTACTGACTATTATGATTATTTCCTAAATAAAGCATAGTAACTACTTCTATAGTATTTCCATTGAATTAGCTATCGTAAGTACTCTATAAATATTTAAAGAATGTAGAGAGAAGTTATACACAAATTTATGTTATTTTACATGAAGAACTGGAGCATTCTCAGGGTTAGGTATCAATGGGTTGAATTTCCCAAGGAAGTAAAGGGATGATTGTATTACATATAAGCAAGTTTACAAACATAGAAGGGAAAACAGTTTAGAAGACATAAGATCTTAACAATTCTAGATCATTATTTATCCATTTGTTTGTTTGTTTATTAGCAGGGTCTCAATATATAGCTCTGGCTGGCCTAGAACCTTGCTATGTAGGCCATAGCCTCAGGAATCAACCTGCTTCTGCCTGAGTGCTAAGGATTAAAGGTATGTGCCACCACACCCAGGCTAGATAACAGATTTTTTTAAAGACTTAATTGTGTATGTCTGTGTGTTTGAGTGTATGTTTGTTCATCATGTGTAACTGCCTGCAGAGGATAGAATGGAGTGTCAGATCTATGGAATGAGAGTTACAAGAGGTTGCGAATGGATAAGATATGGTCAGTAGGAAGTAAATCTAGATACTCGCTCTTTCTCCCTTTTTTGTTAAAGAATTATTTATTTTATGTCTTGGAGTACACTGTAGCTGTCTTCAGACACACCAGAAGAGGGCCTAGGAGCCCATTACAAATGGTTGTGAGCCACCATGTGGTTGCTGGGAATTGAACTCAAGACCTCTGGAAGTATAGGCAGTGCTCTTGACTGCTGAGCGGTCTCTGCAGTCCCTAGGTACTGTTAAAGAGCAGCAAGTAACTTTAACTACTGAGCCATCTCTTCAGCCTCTAGACTTTAAAAAATTATATACAGTAATCATTTTTCCTTTTTTAATTTTAGGGTTGTTTATGTGTTTGTATATATGTGCACATGTGTGTCCATATGCATTTACAGGTCAAAGGTTTATGTTGGTTAACTTCCTTAATCATACTCCACCTTATTTTTTAAGACTGGGTCCATCACTGAACCTGTAACTCACAGATACTGCTCGATTGCCTTGTTAGCAAGGCCCAGAGATCCTTCCGTCTCCACCTTCCCAGTGCTGGGATTAAAAACATGAACTACTTCACCTGGCTTTTTACATAGGTGCTTGGGATTGAATTCAATTTTCATGGTATCCCTGTAGCCCCTATGCTTTCAAATTTTCACACACATAAATTCATGAAACACCAAACACAGTCAGTTATAGAATGGCTCCTTTAACTGCAAGTTAACTTTGTATTGGCCTTTTACAGTCAGACCTCGGCACTCACTGAGCTGTTCTCTAATATACAGTTTAGGCTTCATAGCAAGTACAGGGCCAGCCTGAGATACAAGGAACCTTGCCTTGAAAAATAAAATAAAGAACAACAACCCAGAATCATAGTTTGTTTATTCATTCAAGGAAGTTATGGGGTTGTTTTCAGTTTTAACAGTATGAGTAATGCTACAATAAACAAAATTTGCAGGCTTTATTGCAAACATAAACTTCCAATATCCTAAGAAAAAGAACTAGGATTATAGGGAAATATATGAAATATTTTTTTACTTAGAAAAAGTCAAATTGTTTTCTAAAGCAGTACCATTTTGCACTAATACTAACAAAAGAAGATTAAACTTGTTTTGCATTCTTATCAGTATTTGCTATGATCAATCTTCCCTCTCCAGTTATGGTCTGACACCCTTAGAACAGCTGTAGTCATTTTGTCCCATGCCTGCCAGCTATTCCATATTCTTGCTGTGACAGGCCTACCAGTCACTGACACAGAGAAGTGACCTGGCTCAAGGACATGCTGACCACACACCCTGTGTTTGTTTGTTTGTTTGTTTTTTGTTTTTTCAAGACAGGGTTTCTCTGTGTAGCCCTGGCTGTCCTGGAACTCACTTTGTAGACCAGGCTGGCCTCGAACTCAGAAATCCGCCTGCCTCTGCCTCCCAAGTGCTGGGATTAAAGGCGTGCACCACCACTGCCCGGCTCACATACCCTGTTTTGTTTTGTATGTTCTGCATGTTTTGTATGAGGTTTGCTAATTTTAAAAAATTCCACAAAGTTTATCACCCATCAAACCAAAGGTAAATATGAACTATTATGTCTAAAATATCTTGAGTCAGAGCTAACCATTGGGCCTATGTATGAGCCTATCTATGAGCTCACTGTGGTTTTTGTAGCTAACATTGAAGAATGCTACTAATAAGCCAAAAAATTATGATTATTAACACTCGTTCTATTTTCTTAGTGTTCTGAAATTCCCCTGTTCACAACTCATCCACCACCCTCCTTACCTTACTCAGGACCAATCGGCATACAGGTTAGCAGATAATACTTTGCCTAGAAAGCCAAGCTCCTCTCCTTGCCCTTTACACCTTTGAACCTGTTTTTTCCTGTAAAAAGTCTACCCTGACAGCAGACTAGGACTGCAACTAGGTTCCCAAGTCCTTTCTGCAGTCCTGGATGTTCAGCATGGTGTGCGTCCAATAAACTATTCCTGCTTAACTGAGATGGTACATGTGGTTTGAGTGGCCACTCCCTGAACCCCAACAACTCCCTACCTTCACATTCTAATAAGAACACAGTGGCATTTTATTGTCTCTGTGTTAGTTTTATACTTAAGGTGGTTCATCTTCTCCTGGTTGACTAAATAGTATCAGTTATTTCTTCCTCCAGTGTTTGGAAGAAACTACCAGTCAAACCATATAGACTTAAAATTTCTTTTGGAAAAATATGGACTATGCTTATTTTATTTTGTTTTGAAAAGCCAGATCTCATTATGTATTCCTGGCTGGTCTGAAACTTGCCATATAGTCTATAGTGACCTTGAACTCACAGATATCCATCTGCCCCTACATACCAATAACTGGTTCAGCCTGAGTCAAATTCTTCAGATTTTTTATGGTCTATAATGACAATGATATACCTCTTTTATTTCTAATTCTTTTAAACCTCTAAGTCAAACTGATTACCAATTTATAAATTTTACTGAACACTTTTAGAAATTTTTTTATTTATGTATTCTTTAAAAAATAAGAGTATTACATTTTATTTCATTTTGTGTTTAAGTGCATGAAGGTTGAAGGAAAACTTTCAAGAATCAGTCTCTCCTTCTACTATGTGGATCCTGCAATTTAAACTCCAGTCATCAGGGTTGGAAGCAGGCACCTAATGTCTCCTGGGTCATCTCACTAGGAGAGTACCTGGTTAGTATGCACAATGTCCTGGGTTCTATCACCAGAACCATGAAAAATAAAAATACACTGGACCCTCATAAAGTGGCATAGTATTTGATCCCAGAACTTGGGAACCATAGGAAAATGAATCTCTGTGAGTTCAAGGCCAACCTGGTCTACATAATGAGTTAAGTACAAGACAGTGAGAAATTCATAGTGACACCCTGCCCCACCCCACCCTCCCACACACATAAAAAGAAGAAAAAAAGAAAGAAAGAAAAGAAAAAAGAAAACAAACACTGGAAAATTATTCAGAAAGAGTGAGATTCTTATGGCAGGTCTTGTTATTAATTTCTAAGCCTTTGTTTCTTCTTTGGAACATGAAGAATTTTAGGTTAGAATATATTAAAGAATATATTACTTGTTCAATCTGTTTTTCCATTTCTTTATGCTGTTCAAGATGAATTTTCTTAGCTTTTTCAAAAGCAAAACAAATTTTCTCATGTTCTGTGTTGATATTGGATTCTAGGCTTCTTATTTTTTCATTTTTCTCCTAGAAGTAAAAATAGTGGCATGAATACAAGTAAAGCCCAGGTTGAGATAAAAATACATGAATCTAGCAATAAACTGGATTCTCGAACCTTCCACTCACAGGGAGCCAAGGTTGGATTAGCCTGTAAGTCATTCTAATAAATCCCATATATATATGATTTATACATAAATATATGAGAGAAAAAGAGAGAGACAGAGAGAGAGAGAAAGAGAGAGAGAGAGAGAGAGAGAGAGAGAGAGAGAGATTTGTTCTGTAAATCCTGTTACTCTAAAGAATTGGAACCCCCAAACAACCCAGACTATTTCCAAAGCTATTGGTGGCTCTACACAAACGAATGGTAAGGCCTGTTGTTGAAGACAGCACCTACACAACTCATTGAACAAAGAGAAGTTGAGCTGGTGCCTACATGGAGCCTTCACCCCGACAGACTAGTATTCATGGTACTGGAATGTACTCTGGACACAAATAAAGAAAAAAGGTAAACACCAAATCAGCTACAAATTCTTCCAGCTTCAAGAATGACACGCCTGAAAGATGCTCTGGTCCAATAGTGGTGCAAAGCTTGTGGGCGTGACCAACCAGTAACTGATCTGACTTAAGGCCCAATCCACAAAATGAAACCCATCCCCAAAATTGCCTGGGTGGCCAAGAATCTGAAACTAGATAACTGAAACTAGGGGAAAAACAAATACTACTGCTCCGCTAAAGAAACACAGCAACAAAATGACTCCTAACTGTTGCGAGCCGACTTGCAGCAGAAAGTGGCTATCATCTTTGTAGCCATCTCAAGCCATAGACCCTGACAAGAGACTTGTTTTTCAACAGCCTGCAACAGCTGAGCACACACTGATAAACATCTTATTTATCCCACACATCTTGTTTTCTGTTTAGTGGCCCCAGCTGCAATGCGCACGTGGTATCCACGCCTACAAGGCACGTGGCAAAGTGTATAAATACCCAGGATTTTCTTTCAATAAACGAGACTAGAGAAAAGAGACTTGAGACTTGATCACACCCTGTCTTGTCTCCATTCTTCGTGTCTTTTCCCCTCCATCCCCACTCTCTCTCTTGCTAGACCTTGATCCGCAGACTGGAGCAGCAGCTCGGGCTGGGACATTTTGGCCCCCAAGCGTGGAGCAGAGCAGTCCGGACACCTAACAACAATATGCTATACTCATAGATCAGTGGCTTCCTCAGCCATCAGAGAAGCTTCCTCCCAAGGCAGTCGGTAATAAATGCAGACAGCTGCACTGCCAGACATTATCCAGAGTGAAACACCTTGGGAAGGCTCAGCTATAAAAGAATGTTTCCATCAAATCCCTCCCCTCAGGGCTCAGGAAACTCTGGGTATGAGGAAGCAGAAAAAATATAAGAGCCAGAAGGGATGGTAGACACTAAAGAATTAAGTCCTTCTGACACAACAATGCCGGCCACACATATATCTGAATTCAGAGACTGTGGCAGCATGCATAGGGCCTACACTAGTCCATACCATACCTAAGCTGAGAGGAGAAGTAGACACAGACCCCCAATCCTAACCCAGAAGCTATCTCCAACTTGATAGTCACTTGGAGATAAAAAACGAGTTTTCTCCAAGGGAGTCTCACTGGGGAAACAAACTACTCTTAGCGGTCAGCTCCATGCCCAGCTATAGATGACCAACAGAAAATGAACTCAATGGCATCTTTGGAGGCTCTTTGTCTCTTAACATTAAGTCAGGGTGCTTTTTTTATTTACCCTTACAGGTGTTTTGTGTATATATTATGACTATTTTGGGTTTGAGGTTTTATAGGATTCCTGTGTGTGCCAACATGTGTGTCTCTGCATCTACACACATTCCCTATGTTTCTTCTTTGGCTCTTCTTCTTGTTTGGTTGTTTAGTCATATTCCAATTTGTTTGTTTGTTTTATTTATCTCATTTTATTTTATTATTATGAGTATAAATGGGATGGGAGGTGGAGAAGAAATTGAGAAGAGGAGGAAGAGGAACTGATTTCAGACTATATTGTATAAAATCTATTTCAATGAAAAAAAAATTAAAAAGAAATCAGTGATCTCAAAAGAGGATACAAGCAAATGTATAAATTAATGACATCAATCCAAGGTCTGTATAATGCATATAAACTATACAGCAAAACAGATGAAAAAAATAATCAATACGTGCAAAATAAGGTAACATTGTAGATTCAAATGAAACACAGAGAGATCTGGATATACAGACAGAAATGTTGGAGATAAAAAGCTCAATGGATCAAATAAAAACTACAGCTATAGACTTGGACAAGTAGAAGAGAGATATCAGAGATGAAGAAAGCAGGAGGAAGGTAAGAAAAAGCAGAAGTAAGAAGAAAGCAGGAGGAAGAGAAGGAGGACAATGGAGGAGAGGGAAGAGGGAAGGAAGAGAGAAGGAAATGGGGAGAGGGAGGAAGGATGGGAGAAGAAAAAGCAGCAGCAGCACAGCACAACTTCCAGAAATCTAGTATACTGCTATGATACCAAGTCTAAGAATCCATTGGGTAGGAGAAGGAGATAAAGTAAAAACTAAGCCACTTAGAACAATCTATTCCCTGAAGTTGTAGCAGAAAACTTAACAAATTTTTACAAATAGATGGACGCTCAAATACAAGAGCACAAATGGCTGGAGAAGAAACTCTCTACAACATATTCTAGCTAATATTTCAAAAATACAAAGCTAAGACAGGACAGTAAAATGATTCAGGGGCAAAGACATAAGGCACCAAGCCTGATGACTTGAATTTAGTCCCTGGGATCCACATGGAAAGAAGAGAAAACTGAAAATGGTCCTCTGATCTCCACATGCACAGGAATATACTCAGTGTTAGTCTGCCATGGTGGCATATGCCTTCAATCCCAGTTCTCAGGGAGTAGAAACAGGAGGATCTCGGTTAGTTTAGGGCCAGCTAGGGCTACATAGTGAGAGTGTGTCTTACAACAATGTTGATGTCTAGATGCTATACGTGCACTCATGGATAAGTGTGCCTCAATACATACAGAAGATATAACAACTGTAAATGTACGTATACTGAATGTTAAGGCTACAATTTCAAACACTAAAAGAAAAAAAAGGCTAGATAGGTCCTGACAGAGTAAAAGTGGGTAATTTCAACATTGCACTGTTATCTTTAAATCTGTAATATTAATTAGAAACCAACAAAGTAACTTCAAAGTCAAACTATATCATAAATCAAATAGACACAATAACTGTAAAAAACAAAAGGGTAAATTTTACCATGAGCTCCTGTTCAAGTTCTGCATTTTTTGCAGCAATAGAAGAATATGCAATAATTTTTTCCTCCAGCTGTTTTTCTAGAATTAAAAGTTGAGAACATTTCTTTGTCATCTGAAAACAAAAACAAAACACAGCCTTAAAAGTACTGACACGTCTTAAAATCAAATATCTGATCTTCATTCCAAACCCTAACTACACTACAACTAATAAAGTGGAAATTTTTATAGGAATAGTAATTTTAGACTATATTGTAAATAATCTCTTAGTTTGTATTACTTGAAAACTAGGCTGGTAATACAACTCACCAGTAGACTGCCTTCCTAACATGAGCTAAGCTCTCCATTCAATTCCAAATATAGACAAAAAAAAGTACCTAAATTAGAAAAATTTAGAAAAAAAACTAAATAGTACAAAAGAAGATAGAGCTAGTGCCTCACTTTACTTATTTAAGAGCAATTTGAGTCATAGCATGTACACAACGTGATCCACCTTTTTAAAGTAGATACAGATTGGATTTACTTAATAAACTGTTAACACCAGTTATTTCTGGTGGTGGAATTATCAGTAGTCTTTATTTCTTTTTTCACTATATTTATTATGTCAAGAAGACTGGTTTTTTTTTTTTACTTTTCTATGATATATTTATAATGTTTTAAAAGTTATTATAATCAGTACTCCCTAAGATTCACAAGCAGTTATAATTATAAGTTAACTAAATCTCCTTTCCATAGCTATAAGTTTCTATGTAAAAACTTTTCATTAGAGTTGGTTATAAGCCTGAAAATATAAAGTCAAAGCTGGAGACTTGGTTCAGCAGTTGAGAATACCTGCTGCTCTTGCAGAGAACCTGACTTCAATTACCAAACATCTCAGGCTACTGCCAAGGCTACTGGTTCCTCTCCGTAAACTTATGGGAAAGCCCTATTACTGAAGACAACACACACACACACACACACACACACACACACACACATATATATATATGTATATATATATCATTGAACATGGAGAAGTTGAGCTGGTGCCTAACTAGAGCCTCTTGCACCCCTACTGACTGGTGTTCATCAAACTGGAAGGTTCTGCATGCTACTAAAAGAAAGGTAACCATCAACCTAGCTAAAAACCCTGGAATCTAAAACAGTGGCCTGTTGGCAAGAAATGCTGGTGTAATGGTGGCACAAATGAAGGAGTAACCAATGCCTTTCTGATTGGATTTAAAGCCCACTCTACAAGATGGAACCCAAGCCTGACACTGTTGGGGGGGCCAAGAACCCAAACAGGACTAGATAGGCCGCAGACCTAGGGCAAAAACAACTACTACTGTTAAAGGACAGATCAATAAAATGTGTCCTAATGACATTCTGCAATACCCAGAAATCAGTGCCTCATTCATCCATTATCAGAAAATTTTCTTCTTGCAGTAAATGTAAACACAAAGATTAGTGTTTTTAGGTAGGGGATGGAGGATTTGGGTCTTTTTGTTATTGGGTTTTTGGGGGGAGGAGTTGTTTTGCTTTTTGGTTTTGGTGTATATGTGTTTTTTGGGGGGGTTGGGGCAAGTTGTTTATGTGTATGTGCTTTTTCCTCTTTGTTTACCTGGGGTTTTTTTTTTGTTGTTGTTTTTTTATTAAGAGAGAGATAAAAGCCGGGCGGTGGTGGTACACGCCTTTAATCCCAGCACTTGGGAGGCAGAGGCAGGCAGGTTTCTGAGTTCGAGGCCAGCCTGGTCTACAGAGTGAGTTCCAGGACAGCCAGGGCTATACAGAGAAACCCTGTCTCAAAAAACAAAAACAAAAAGAGAGAGAGAGAGAGAGAGAGAGAGAGAGAGAGAGAGAGAGAGAGAGAGATAAAGAAATGGCATAGAGTTTGATGGATTTGGAGGTGGGGAAGATCTGGGAGGAATTGGGGGAAAGAAAAAGTATGATCAGAATATATTGTAAAAAAGAAAAATCCACTTAAAAAGATTTAAGTGGCTTATGAGAAAGTCTCTAATCTATGAATAAGTAACACTCACAATATGAAGAAAGTTTTCTCAGATAAAAACTGTAAGAACTTTATTACTAGTAGATTTGCATGAAAAAACTTTTTAGAAGTTGTAGAGACAGAAGAAACATGCCATGTAGAAATTAATAAGATAAATAATTTTATAAAAAAGTTACTGATGAGACAATGAAAACATACATTGTTATCATTTCAGATTATAACCACAGTATCAGATTCACATGTAATGTTTTAAAATAAGAATTCATGAGTTATATAGACTGAAGCACAATTGTTAGAATCTCAGAAATCTAGAGGTTCACAGATTTCCTAGGTGACTCTGATGTTAGCAAAAATTTGAAATCTTGTATTATCTTTCCTTTTCTTAAAATCACAATCTAAGACCTACAAACATGTATTATTATTATTACTATATTAACTTGTGTTTTGTTCCATCAAATTTGAGAACTTTTATCTATGAGGTAGTATTTTCCTACTTTCAATATAAATCAAACATACATTTCTAGTATGATTTTAAAAGAATTTATAACTTATATGGTACCATTTTCCAAACCCTTATAAATCTAGATTTCAGTAGTAACAAAACCCCATAGCAATACTATGTTTCTATATCAAAATTTAGCACTTGTACCCAGGTAAATCCAAACTTACTTCACTTTCTAGTTTGCTAGCACTTGAAGCTTTCTCTAGCAGTTCCTCTTGAATTAGCTGAAACTGACTAGTTCTGTGTGCCATGTTAACCTTCAAATCAGAATTCTCAGCTTCTATCTGTGTCAGCTTAGCACGCAGTTCTTCTATTCCAGTAGCAAGTCGCTGCTTCTCTCGTTCATACTGCATGTTCACACTCTGCTGATCTCGATCCTTTATACTTTCTGAAATTAAACGCAAAAGAAAAATTGCTCTAAATAAAAGTTCAAGAGTCAAAAGCCAAATTAAATGGTTGAAAGTTTTAATAAGGAAGTTTACTTTATAATATAAACAATTAGTAGGTGTAATATAGCATATCAAAAAACTTAAGGACAAAAAACCATATGACCATCTCAATTAATGCACAAAAGGCCTTCAATAAAGTTCAACATTCTTTCATAATAAAAAAAAATCTGAAGCCGCATAATGGTGGCGCATGCCTTTGATCCCAGCACTTGGGAGGCAGAGGCAGGCAGATTTCTGAGTTCAAGGCCAGCCTGGTCTACAAAGTGAGTTCCAGAACAGCCAGGGCTACACAGAGAAACCCTGTCTTGAATAACAAAAAACAAACAAACAAAAAAAAATCTGAAGAAACTAGGCATAGAAGGACATACATTACTAAAATAAGAGCTGTCTACAACAAAATTTTTGGCCACTATTACACTAAATGGGAGAAAATGAAGAACATTTCATCCAAAACCTGGAATGAGACAAGAGGGATCATTGTCCTGTTTCCTGACAGTGTTTAATGTCTTAGTTAGAGCAATAAGACAAGAAAAAAATGGGGAGGGGAAAAAACATATAGAAAAGAAATAAAATAAATCATCCCAATTTACAGACAATATGATCTAATATTTAAAGTACCTAGAAATAACCTAAGGTAATGAAATACTTCTATAATTAAAAATTTAAGAGACAGTAGAAAGAAGCTGAAGAGAATATTAGAAAGATCTCCTATATTCATAGAGAAATATGGAAATTGTATTGGCAGAATTAATACTGTGAAAATGACAATAGTATTCAAAGCAAATTATAGATTCAATTTAATAAATATCAATCAAACTTCCAATGATATTTTTTACAGAATTAGAAAACTATTTTAATAATTGTATGAAATCGCAAATGATGAATAACCAAGGCAATGTTTAGCAGGAAGAATACCAGAGGTATCATAACACTCGATCTCAAATTGCATTACAGAATAGTGTTAAAAACAGCATGGTATTACTGAACATGGTATCCCACGCCTTTAGTTCCAGAACTTGGGAAGCAAAAACAGGTAGATCTCTAGTAAGCACAAGGCCAGCATGGTCTACATAGGCAGACCCTGTCTCATTAAAAAAAAAAAAAAAAAAAAGCAGGCAACAACAACAACAGCAACAAAAAGAGCATATTACTATTACTGGCACCAAAACAGAGGTGGACTAATGAAATAGAGAGCCCATAAAGAAGCCCACACAGGTATAGCCACTTAATTTTTGACTAGTGTCAAAAACACACATTAGAAAAAAGACAGAATATTTTAAGAAAGTGTACAGGGAAAAGTGGATTTCCATATAGAGAAAAATTAATTAGATCCCTCTCTTTTATCCTATATAACAATTCAAGTTGAACAAATACCTTAATGTAAAACCTGAAATTCTGAAGTTACCCAAGGAAAATATTGCAAAACACTTGAGGATATAGGTATAGGCAAGAATTTTGTTTTAAGAACTCTAATTGCAAAGATAATAATCATAAGAATTGATAAGTGATATTAGTATGAAATTTAAAAGTTTCTGCATAGTAAATTAATCATTAGAATAAAAAGACAGTATATTGCACTCTGCCAATTACAAGTCAGACACATGAATAACATCTAGAATATTAAATAACAATAAAAATTAAACAACACTCTAATCAATAAATGGGCCAATGAAGTAGATAGAGTGCTTAACAGAAAAAATCCAAATGACCAATAAAGGTTTGAAAATGGGAGGGGGAGAGGGAGAGATGAGGGAGAGAAAGAAACTAGCCATAGGTAGATATGATATCAGAAGGTTAGGATAATTGGGATAACTTGTCTAATCTGTGTGGGGTTCTTGTGATTTGAGTATTTCCTGACATACTTGGTTAACTATAAGCATTAAGAGTTTTGATTCTACTGGTTTACTGGGTTAGGTATTGTGATACCTAACCTGGAGGTTGCTGGTCATTGCATGGGGCTAGGTGTAGCGCCCTGGAGGCAGCAAATTTGGCCTAGGGCCTAGGCCTAGAGCCAAGAAGGCTATGGAGTTGGTGGACGGAGGCAGTGACCACGCCAACATCTGGGGAGAGGTGAGTGGGTCGAAGAGCCTGCTAGGCCAGGTAGCCCAATAATGCAGGAACTTGGTTGGCAGCAGAGCCAGGAAGCTGCCACTCCAATTTTTAAATACCTTAGTCTACATAGCAAGTTCCAGGCCAGCAAAGCCTACATGAAGCCTTGGGCTGAATAAGTACTACTAAAAAAGTAAATAAGAAAATTACATAAAATATGTTCCCTGACTACTACTGATTTAAAGATATTTTGAAAATCTCGGAATACAACCCAAAATAAGTCAGACTTAGAAACACAAACACATAGCTTGAGATTCAATCACTAAAGAAGCAATCAATTTGTTTAAACTATATAAAATGATAATACAACATAAAAACTAGTGGGATGCAAACTATTGCTTAAAGAAAAGTTTATCCTTTTAAGTACTTCTATCCGAAAAGAACAGTTTTCACTTTTAAGAGAATTTAATAAAGGGCTGAGAATACAGTTCAGTCCCTAGCTCAGTCCCCAGCACTGAAAAGCAACAACAAAAAAATTAAAACTAAAGAAAACTGAAGAGGACTGTAAAGGATCCTGATAAATATGTTACATGTTTTGGCTATGGTGATAGTAACAACTGCATAAACATACTTAAAAACAAACATGTAAACCAATGGCATGCAAGCATACACACACACACACACACACACACACACACACACACACACACATATATATATATATATATATTTGGGGTTTTTTTTTTTTCAAGATAGAGTTATACTATGTAGCTCTGACTGTTCTTGGACTATGTACACCAGACTGCCATTGCATTCCCAGAGATCCATCTGCCTCTGCCTCCCAAGTGCTGGAGTTAAAGGTGTGCATTACCACACTCAATTGCATATTTGAAAGAGGTACACCTTATTGGATAAATTTTGTTTCAGCACTACTATTTTTTTAAACAATGCAAAGTCTAAGAACTACACAATAATTTTTGTCTTTACAAACCATAGATAGAAGACTAAGTGTTTTTAATATTATCAATTAATAATCTTTCCTTTAACATACTATCAGCAAAAGATAATTGTCATGTATTAAAGTAATTCAATGTAATATACTCACCAACTTGACTACCACCTAGTTTTACAGGTTCTGTTTCTAAAGTGTTTACTTTGCCACATTCTTGACTATCATTAGCAACATTTTGAGACAACTGGTTCACAGTCAGATTTGCATGAAGCTTTTGAATTTCAGCCTCTTTTATTGCAAGCTTAATTCTAACATAAAAGAAAAGAAGCCAGAAGTTATTACTTAAGATTTTTTTTTTTTTTTTTGGTTTGGTTTGGTTTTATTTTTTGAGACAGTGTTTCTCTGTAGCCCTTGTCCTAGAACTTGCTCTGTAGATCAGGCTGGCCTTGAACTCAGAGATCTCCTTACCTTGCCTCCCAAGTTCTGGGATTAAAGGCATGCATCACCACACCCTAACTAAAACATGAAAGTTCTCACAAGCCACTAGTTGAAATATAAACTGCTTCAGTCACTTTAAAAACATAATAAAAGCTAGTAAAATTAAAAATATAAATATACTACAACCTATAAATTTCACTTCAAAAAATTCATGAAAAAGAAACCTTCACATGTGAGACTGTCAGAGAGTCAAAGGATTTTACAATTGGTAATTTTTATTTTTTAAGAATAGATTTGAAACAACCACACACAAAAAAGAATCAATTTTAACTTGGGCAGCCAGTATTCTTATAAGATTCCCTGGAATTTCTTAAATTTTTTAAATTAATCAACTAACCACCTTAACTTAAAGACCAACAAAACATTATATTTACTGTGACTTTAAAAACTGAAAAATATACCTCAGTTCAGAAATCATCAACTTATTAGCCTCACAGCAGGCAAAGTACTTGTCCTCCTTGTTAGAAACACTATTCATCTGGTGCTTACAAAGAGATGACTTAAAGCCAACTATTTCTCTTTTTAACTGCAAGTGTAAAAACAAACATTCATCAACTTAAAATATGTATGTGATACAACTGTTTTCTTCTTAACACTTGGGTCGAAAAACTATGAATTTCAAGGAAACAATCTGGTATTTATCAATAGAATGAATAAGCATGTTTGAGTTAAAAAAATCAGTATGAATATATTTCAAAACATAATAATTAAGACAAATTATTATTGTACAGTGTTTTCAATAACTCATAAAGCAAAGTCATTCTAGATACGTCTTATATATAGCAATATTTAAGATATAGATAGAAAGAATACACATAAATTTCAAAATAATACAGAATTTGAAAAAGTAGTTATGACAAAGAACGAAATACCCAATGACTAAAAACTTCAAACAATAACCATCTCATGCATTCTAGAAATAAAAAAAAAAAAAATGCATTTCCAAATCAGACTTAGTACTTTATTAAACAAAGGATCAAACATGTATAGTAGCCACTTTAGAATCATATGTAAAGTCATTCTTGACACTGAACACAAATAAGGATTGCAATTTAAAATGAGTATACTAAAATGAATATATATCTTTTATGTTATGTTTCAGTCTAAAAAGGGAACAAATAGTATACTAAAGTCTTGGCAAGTAACATCTAAGAAAAGGATATGAAACAAAGGCAAGGAGCTTAGAACCTGCTCCTGCTAACCGATCGTCAGGCTAGTATTTCCCTGCACCCATATCTTTTCATTAGTCTAATACCATTATCATATCTGATGATTTCCAAGTTCCTTTCAGCTTCATACTTCCACGACTGACAATACTTTAAAACTTGTAAAATCTGCCATGCAGTCTACCATCCATTCCTAAGTGAAACAAACCATGACATATGTGTCATTTTCTTATTCTTACCTTATTCCATACCTGTCAATGTCAAATTTCTTCACCTACCTAATCTCACTGACATACATGAATATTTAAAATTTCACACTCTCTTAATAAGAATATATAAAACTGTTCAACATTAGCAATCAAAAAATAAATAAAAATTAAAACACTAATGAAACCCCAGTTCACATAATTAAGATGGATACAGCGACACACAACAAATGTCAACAAGGATGCAGAGAAAGAAATAGTGCTAGAAGAATTCTAAACAGTTTATTTACAAGAAATTTTACTAGTAGGTATCTATCCCAGAGAAATTAGAACATGTCAACAAACAGACTTCTGTGGCAACATTCACAGCAGCATTATTTATATAGACTAAAAGCAGAAATAACCCAAATGTTCACCAACTGGTGCTTAAGTAAGACACAATACATGCACACAACTGAACACCATTCAAAACTAAAAAGAAATAAAATACTAGTGTATCTCACTGGGAATGACCCTCAAAATATAAAAACAGATGCAAGAAAATCCACATGCTGCTACAACTATATTCATATGAAGTGTCCAGAAAAGACAAGTCCATAGAAATACAAACTCATATTGGTTTCCCAGGGTGGGGTGCATTAACTGTAAAGAGGCACAAGGGATGTTTTAGGTTTAATAAAAATACGTAAGACTGGACTGTGGTGACTACTACAGACTTGTAACTTTCTTAAAACTCAGCTCAATAGTATGCTTTAAAGGAATAAATTCCCAACACATAAATAATCCTTCAATAAAACTCTTCAAAAATTCTGTGCAGTTCCTATATATGCATCTCAGAGAGCAAGAAAAGGTCAAAGAGTAGAAAGGTGAGTATGAGGGAAATAGGTACTAGACGAAAGAACCGCTGTGCAAACAAGGACAAGAGCAAAAGCCAGGAAAGCAACCACAGGTGACGGGCACTCTGTAACACAGCAGGTCCCTTTGCCATTGCACAGTCAAGTTGCTACAGTTCTTTTCAAACATACTTACTGGCATCTGGGATATCAGTTTTTCTAAACTCCTCAGTTCCACCCTTGAATTATCAATGTCCTGCTGACACAACTCTAGTCGTTCGTTCTGTGTTGCAACACGAACCTTCAATTCTCGATTTTCATTTATTAAAGAAAACTTTTCTCGTAATATTTCATCTTTGTCCTCTAACTCACTCTCTAGCTTCAGAATACATTGTCTAGATTCAGTTAACTGTGACATGACTTCTGAGTTTTTCATTGCCATAATCCTTAATTTTTCTTTTCCACTGTAATGTTCTTCTTTTAACTCCCTATAAAGAAAAAAGCATTAAAGTAAAATATGCACACATTTTCAATAATCACTGTTATATACTCTCACTTTAAACCAAGGACATAACAACAAAAAATGGAAAAGTAGAGGCCAATATCCTACACAAAAATAGCAAAAATGCCAGTACATGGAACACAAGCCCATACTGAAGATTAGTCACAGTGACCCAAGGGCGTTTATCCTAGGGACACGAGGATGGGAGGACAGGCATAGTAGCTCACATGAATTGCCAGCAACCAAGAGATGAAGCCAAAACAACTATTCCAAATTTGAGCAGAGCCTGAGCTATACAGTGCCTCTAGACTAGCCTGGGCTACAGTATGAGAAAGAAAGGAGAAAAGGATGGTAACAACTGGTAGATGAGGCGTAAACTCTGAGGTAATCAGGGAACTATTGAGAGCTGTGATTATAAGAATGCCTCATTGTGGTTAAACATCCTTACAGCTGCAGTTGTATTCTCACCACTAATGAGAGACTGAGGCTCCAGCACTTTCCTGTCACATACACATACTAACAAAACACTGTACACTCAAAGGATCTTTACAACACTGTGGTTTTGACAACTGCCTCTCTCATCTGTGTAAACTTTCAAGAGGGTTGTGGAAAGATCTTGTTCACAATGATCTGTGAGGGGAAAACAGGTCACTACACCCACATGAATATGCCATTCACTACAAAAATATTTGTAAGTATCCACACAGAGAACTAAGGGCTATTATCCTGCCACCTCAGAACAATCCACTCCAATCTCTCTTTGGTGTGCATGCTTTGCTTTGCTAAGTAAACTTTTGCTTAAACTGTATGTCTCTAGACTGAATTTCCTCTGAGAATAAATTGCAAAGAAAAATATTTATGCTGAGCATGGTGTTGTACATCTTTAATCTCAGGAGGTAGAATCAGGTAGATCTGAGGACAGCCTGATCTACAGAGTAGGTTCTAGTACAGCCAGGGCTACACAGAGAAACCCTGTCTTGAAAAAAAAAAAAGTCTGAAACAACAAACCAAACTCATAAAAAGATAGGAATAAACAATTAAAACCAGAAAAAAAATTAGTGGGAATAGAGGCGCTGGCCTTTAATCCCAGAATCCGGGAGGCAGAGGCAAGCACATAGATCTCTGAGTTGAAGTCTACACTGGTATAGAGAGAGAGTTCCAGGACACTCAGGGCTGTGGCACAGAGAAATCATCTTGGAAAAAGAAGGTAGGAAACAGAAACAAACGAATAAAAGAATCAATGAGACAAAGAGTCAGTCAATACTTTGAAAAGAAAAACAAAGGCTGGGGAGACAACTCAGAAATGAAAAACCTCTGCAACTCTAACACAGGGACTTGGGTTCCAAGCCCAGCACCCATGTCAGGGGGCTCACAACTGTCTGTAGCTCCAGCTTCAGAAATCCAATGCCCTCTTCTGACCTCCAAAGACACTGCACTCACAAGCATAACACCTCAGCCCCCAAAACAGACACATGTACACATACTTTAAAATAGAAACAAAATCTTTTAAAAAGCTATTTTAGAAAATATAAAACAAAAATTTTAGTGGTCAAGTATTTTATCAGAGTATAATTAGTAGCATTTCATTTCTCAAAGTATACATTATAATTGATAGCATAAAATCCTAGAAATTACTCTAGTAACTTTATCTCGTCTACCAAATACTAAACGTATACACCTTAAGGAAAATGAGCTATAATTATACAATTAGACAAAAAATTATTGATTGTTCTCTCTACCTTAAGTCTGAGATGATAAAAATGGATTAATATTACTTTCTAAAAATTGACCAAAATTATTAGTTATGAAAAAATTGTATCGTATATAGCACCAGAGTCAGAAGACCCAGTTAGCATCTTTAACTTAATTTAACTTAAATTTTTTAAAATTTATTCATCATCATTATTACTATGTGTGAGGGAGGAACAGAGAGAGATAGACTAGGGACAGCACATATGTAAAAGTTGGCTGACAACTATGTGGAATTGGGTCTCTCCTTCTCCTTTTATAGGGTGCCAGCAATCAAACTCAGGGCAGCGGTAAGTGTCTGAAGAGATGGCTCAGTGCTCTTCCAGAGGTCCTGAGTTCAATTCCTAGCAACCACATGGTGGCTCACAACCATCTGTAATGGGATCTGGTGCCATCTTCTGGTGTGTCTAAAGAGAGCAATGGTGGTGTATTCATATGCATAAAATAAATCTTTAAAAATAAAAGTGTGTTTATCTGTTAAGACACCTTACCAGTCTCTAATCTACCTTCTTGATTATGGAAAAATAATGGCTACTCTTTGAGCGTGTTTCTTCTTTTAAAAAGGAAAAAAATTGCACTGAATGATTTTCTTCCTATTTAAGCATCTTTACTACCTAGCTAATGTAATTACACTCTAAGAACATGTTGTATTGATCTGTATTATTCTACATTTACGAATGTGTTAGAATTAAGATGTCTTATACTAAAATTAGTTTTATACCTAGAAAATTTCAGTCACAAATCTTAGCCTTCTACATTACTAAAAAGTCCATATTTACAATAAAAAATGTGTTTTTAAATGTTTCTTTTTTTCCCATTTGCACATCAAAAATATTTTTCCATAATAAAGTACCTGAATTTCTCTTTCAAAATTTCAAGTTCACTTTTATACAGATTACACATTTCTTGAAGCCTTTTATTTTCCTTTTCACAGTTACTAAGATTTCTCTCTAATATTTCTTCTTCAACTTGAACCTAAAACAAAAAATTGTTTTAAGTGAATATACTACTATAATCATAAGTTTTACATTGTTTCAAGCTAAAACTATGAGTAGTGATTTTGGAAAGAAACAGGAATAGGCTTTGTATTCCTTATATTTAAGTTCCTGGTACTGTAGTGAAAAGAAACCACATAACAAAAAGAGATGAAGAAAGATGTTTCTACTTACTCAGAAATGCTTAAGGCTCAGTAACAAATTGACAAGAATGCTGTCACCTGAAGGCAGAATGCTCAGGCTAAACCTAAACACGGCAAGCAATTCAAATAGGGATTGGACATCCAAGCCATTCAATGCAGGTGTTTCAGAAATATAATTTTTGAAAATTTAAAATACTCCCAATGAAATAGCAATCCAAGTGGCAAACAAGGTAGCTAAGAGGGTATGGGTGCTTTCTGTTTAACAATGCAAGCCTGACAACCTAAGTTTCTTCCCTGGAACCAATATGCATTGGTTTAAATGAGACTAGCTCCCAAAAACTCATGTTTGAACAACTGGTCCCTGATTGATGGAACTGTTTGGGAAGGATGGGAAGTGTGGCCTTACTGAAAGAAGTGTGTCACTGGGAGTGGGTTTGGTGTTTCAAAAGACTGCCATTATCTCCAATGTGTTCTCTGCTTCCTGCTTATAGATCCAGATGTGAGCTCTCAGCTGTTTCTGTCACCATGCCTTTGCTCTGCCATCACAGACTCTTAACTATCTAAAGTCATAAGCCCCAAATTAAAAACTTTCTTGTATAAATTGCCTTTGGTGATGGTGCTTTGTCACAGCGCCTGAAAAGAACTAAGACATCATATGTGGTGGTTTGAATATGCTTGGCCCAGGGAGTGGCACTATTAGGATGCTTGGCCTTTGTTGGAGTAAGTGTGGCCTTGTTGGAGGAAGTATGTCATTGTGGGTGTGGGCTTAAAGACCCTCATCCTAGCTCCCTGGAAGCCAGTCTTCTCCTAGAAGCCTTCAGATGAAGATATTGAACTCTTAGTTCCTCCTGCATCATGTTTGCTTGGATGCTGCTATGTTTCCACCATGATGATAATGGACTGAACCTCTGAACCTGTCTTGACCCAATTAAATGTTGTCCTTATAAGAGTTACTTTGGTCATGGTGTTTGTTCACAGCAGTAAAACCCTAACTAAGACACCATATAAAGGTAGAAAGAGAAAAACAATCCTCCTCTGACTGTCTCATGTACACTGTTATACACACACACTAACACACATACACACACATAAATATTGATAATAATAATGTTATAATACTGCTCAGGCTGGAGCAAGACTGGAGGACTGAATGAACCTATTCTATTTCCTATGTTACCCTTCGTTATATCAGTCCAACTATAGGGTTTTACTTAGCAAAATTAAAAACTACTAACACTAAGTAAAAATCTAAAAATTCTAAAAATCTGTTACATTTTCCTTTTTCCTTGAAAACATTCTTCCAAGAGTATTTTCCCTCTAATATCACCTTGCTAAAAGTCCCTTCAAAGATATACATTCCCATGAGAACCTTCATAAAGGTTTTCAAAAATAGTTTTCTGATTATCACATACATAAATTTGCAGTATCTAGTAAGATATTAATACTTTATATGGTTTAGTGGCATTTACAGGCCAGCAAGTTGTGAAAAAGGCAATTACAAAGTGACTCGATGGCCTGATTTTTCTCTTAGGATTCACATAGTACAAAGGAAGAGCCAAGTCTCATAAAGTTGTCCTCTAATCTTCACACTGGCATTATGGACGGTGTACATACGCGCACACACACACACACACACACATACACAGAGAGAGAGAGAGAGAGAGAGAGAGAGAGAGAGAGAGAGAGAGACAAAGAGACAGAGAGAGAAAGACAAAGAGAGAGAGAGACAGACAGAGAGAGAAAGTAGAGAGAGAATGTAAATGGCATTTACAACTTTACTGCAAAGGAATGGCAAACACAGTCTTTCTCCTTTAGAACCTATTGACTGACAACCTGCTGAACGCTTCCTCATACAGCAGTATGACACTGGACATATAGAGTCTAGCCATTCTTTCTTTCTTTTGCCAGTTGTTCTGTATTATGTATTATGTTTGTATTTGTATTACGTATTATGTTTGTACTGTATTATGTTCTTGTCTTTTGTATATTCCCATTTAAAACTTTGGCTTTGACTACTTTCCCTCTCATCTCAAGTTTATATGAGAAGTGTTCACCCTACATCTCCAAAGTCTCTCCTATCTCTCACCCGACATGCTATACAAATCCTTTCAGCAACACCTTCAGTAGACCAAAACATGTAATATAAAATCCTTCAACTTTCCTCTGGAAAACATTTTTTTAAACATTTTCATCTATATGTTTCCATTAAGGGACAAAAATGTCTGTACTTGGTTTAAAAAAAAAAAAAAAAAAAAAAACAGGCTCTTGGGAAGATATGGGTGATACATGCACATAGAAAGCTCAGAAAGAAAAATCATGAACTCCAGACATTATGGGACAAAAGGAAATTCAAACCAGTTTAGACTACACAGTGATAGGACTACAAAACAAGCATATTCTTTACCATTACAACATCCTGAATAACCTTACTGGTGCCAAGTTCCACTCTCTTATCCCTGCTCCCCACAACCTATTTCTTCTTCACTTAGTATACAGAATAGTTGCTACTTTTTCTGACATTTCTTTTCTCCCACTGCAGCTGTCTCATTCTTCACTACTCTTGACAAACCTGAAATATCTTAATAATACAAAATAACCTGTTTCATTATAATGTTACACATTTATATACTTTAGATAACGTTTTTAGTGCTAATTGCCTCAACTTTTCCGTATGCACCTACTGCCCTAACGTTTGATCATCTACCAGTATTTCAGCAGTTGTTCTATTTATCATCCTCCACAGTTGGGCCTTCCATCCTCCTCTCACTCTATACAAATCTGTAATGCCCAAGATTCCCACCATTAAATAATCTCCTGCTTTTGCTTTTCTAATTCCAACTTCTGCTCACCTGATCCTGCTTTCTATATATCTTTTCTATTTCTTGTACTTATTCTTCTGGTAATAAAAGTATTGGTAGGCATTTTTCTTAACTAATATTTTAGAACCTTTTATGCTGTTGGACATAATATTCCAAGTAGCTATAATCCCAGCTACTTCAGAGGTTGAGGCAGAAGCACCTCAAACAACTTCATGAAAGGGTATCTCAAAACATAAACAGGGCTGGAGAGAATCCAGTGGTTAAGAAGAGGTACTGCTATTGTAGAGGACCCAAGTTCAGTTCCCAGCTGCCTGTAACTTGAGTACAAGGGGATCCAAAACTTTCTTCTAGCCTCCACTGGCAACAACACACACATGCATATAGGCCCCCACCTCCCAAATACATATGTAATTTTAAAAACTAAAATCATTAAAAAATAAATAAATAAATAAATAAATAAAAATAAAAATCAATTTGAAATAAAGGTTTGGGGGTTTTGTTTGTTTTGTTTTTTTAAAACACGGTGTGTGTGTGTGTGCGCGCGCGCGCGTGTGTGTGCGCGCGTGCGTAGCCTTGGCTGTCCTAGAACTAGCTTTGTACACCAGGATGGCTTTAAACTTACAGAGATCTGCCTGCCTATGCCTCCTGAGTGCTGGGATTTTAGAGTGCACCACCAGATCCAAATTAAAATTAAAATTTTATTTTACTATGAATAAAATCTTTAAAATTATTATTCCATAAGTAAAAACATTCTATGTATTATCTACTTTTAACTATGGACAGTAAATAAGACAGTGAATTTGAACAAACACTTCTCTCACCTTTTCCAGTTTTTCAGCCACTTTTTCTTTATATAGCTGGAAAGCTTTACTCAGCTCTTCTGCATTATACAGTGCTTCGTTCCTTTGTCGTTCAGCTCTACCATTTAAAAAGAAATAATAAAAGGAATTCTCTGCATTGAGAAATTAACCTTTAAGCAACTTTATGTACATGTGGGTATGCACACGGGCATGTGTATGGACATATGTGAATACATGCTTTCATGTATGTGTACATGGCCACCTATCCATGTGTTTGGACATGCACTTGAAGGCTAAAGATCAATGTCAAGTCACATCACTTTTTGGAACAGGGTCTCTCACTGAACCGGAGGCTCATTATTTGGGCTAGACTGGCTAGCCAATGAGTTCCAAGATTCTACCTGTCTCCATCTCCCAGTACTGAGATTACAGATATGTGTATGCAATAGTGTCTAGTGAGTACCAACTGAATCATCTTTCCTAGCACAGAAGTAGAATTTTTTTTTAAACCAAAACAGAGTATCAGGCTTTACTGTGAAATGATGGGTTGGTTTTACTAAAATAACTTTCTTACTCTGGCAACATAAATAAAATATGACATAAATACTTATCAACTTTGAAACATACATAAATTCCTATGCATAGGCAATTCTATCCCCTAATCTGGAAAACAGAGTGCAGAAGCATCTTTACACTGAACAATAAATTTTTAAAGATTATGTCTTATAAAATCAATCTACAGTATAAAATGATAGATATTCAATTCTATGATGCATGCAAAGGTTAATTTTTAAAAGTTACTTAAAAAACAAAATACAAGTTCTTTCTCATCTTGCAAGATGGCAGGCGAAAAAGCTGAGAAGCCCAATACAAAGGAGAAGAAACCTTCAGCCAAGAAGGCTGGTAGCAATTATATTGCCATTGATAGCCCAGCCATTGGTGCAGCCAAAAAAGAGGAACTCTAAAAGTTAAAAAGCCCAGGAAAGGGAAACCCACTGCAGCTGAAACCCTGTCCTGGTTAGAGGAATTGGAAGGCACTCCCAATCTGGTATTCTAGGCCTTGTACAAAAGGAAATACTCAGCTTCCAAGTCCAAGCTTGAAAAGAAGATAAAAAAGGTCCTTGCTACTGTCACAAAAGAAGTTGGTGGTGATAAGAATGGTGGTACCTAGGTGGTGAAGCTTTGAAAAATGTGTAGGTATTATCCTACCAAAGGTGTGCCTCGGAAGTGCTGAGCCATGGCAAAAAAGCCCTTCATCACTCCTGAAACTGTACTTCGTCCTCACTGGGGCCACAGAGGCAAGAGAGTGGTTTTCCTAAAGCAGCTGGGCAGCGGCTTGCTACTTGTGACGGGATCTCTTCCCCTCAACCAAGTTCCTCTGTACAGAATGCACAAAAGTTTGTCGTTGCCACCTCTAGAAAAGATAGTATCAACAAGGTTAAAATCCCAAACACCTGGCTGATGCTTACTTCAAAAGAACCAGCTGTGCAAGCCCAGGCACCAGGAAGGCAAGATCTTCAAAATGGAGAAATATGAGGTTACAGTGCAGCACAAGGCTGATCAGAACTATGACCTTGCAGATTCTGCCAAAGACCAAAGCTGATCCTCAGCTCCAGGGCTACTTGCAACCTCCGTTCTCCCTGACAAACTAGTGCTCCAAACTGCTAACAACCTAACCAAACAGCTTCATTTGTTTAAAAGAAACAAACAAAAAACCCCAGTAACTTTCATGAGACAAAGGCATGTCTTAGTCTAAAGCCAGCCTGGTCCACATGGCAATACTAAGTTCTAAGTCATCCAGAGCTCCACAGTGAGACCCTGTCTCAGGGGGAAAAACTATAAATTTTACTAATACAAAACTAAACAATAAGAATCCACTCACTACCACTGTTCCTTACCTCCTGAGTAAGCCTGACTTTCTTCATACTTCTCATACTTAGCTGAGAACACTAAGCTTCATTAATCAATATCATCCCCATACAAGAACATTTCTAATTTTTTTAATATTTAAAATCACACTATCACATCAGGGATACTTGTGAGCCTTCTATTACTCAAAGTCAATTATACCATTTATAGTCTTAAACCTTTCCCTTCGGGAACTTTACTTTCTATTTTTCAGCTTCTTTAACTATAAACAAATGCCAAGTGAAAGTATAATACCTAAATCTATATGGTTCTTTTGTTTTGGTTTGGTTTTGTGAGGCAGTGTCCCTCTATATAGTCCTGAAACTTCCTATGTAGGTAGATCAGGCTGGCCTAGAATACACAGAGATCCCCCTGCCTCTACATCCCCAGTGCTGGAGTTAAAGATGTCAGCTACTATGCCTGGCCCTGGATAAACATTTTTAGTTGTGATGTTCGACTCTTCAAGCCGTTATTTTTTTTTAAGGCTTTTTCTTCTTGTTTTAATATTTATTTAATTTTACTTTTAAGTTCATGTATGTGTCATCATCTGTATGTGCCCCCACTTATTTCCCTAATGGACAGAAGGAAAGAAGGAAGGAAGGAAGGAAGGAAGGAAGGAAGGAAGGAAGGAAGGAAGGAAGGAAGGAAGAGAAGGAAAGAGTGGAGGAGGAGGGGAAGGTAGGGAAGGGAAAGTAGATGAAAGGAAAGAGTTAGTTAGCTGCCACCTCTTATATAAGTACTTCAGAGGAAACGTAGCTCTCCTTTTATATATTTTAGCTGTTATATTCTTAATCTGGTTTTCCCATATTATTATCTCTTTAAATACCCAAGTACAAAGATTATCTGAGTTAGTGTGAATTTTAGGATATTAAACCACATATTTTATATAATTAAAATTTATAAGTACTTTACTATATAACAAGATCTTACATGTTTCTTTTTCTCATGCATGCCAAGGCAGTATCAACTTAATAGATAAAAAGCTCAAGTTTTAAAAATTAAATGGTTTTCCAAGGTAATAAAGACAATGAGAGATAAAATCTAACTGACTCCCACACCTAAACATTTTTCCACTATAAAATATTGCCTAACAAATAACAAATGTTTCTGTAAAAATGTTCTTACAAACAGACTTCCATGAAAAACGACTTCCATGTTCACAGTAGCATGTAGGAGTATAAGTGCATATGAAAGCAAAGACTTAACCTACTGAAGACAATGCCACCTATTTATTTATTTGTTTGTGGCACTGAGTACTGAACCTAGTTGTACATGCTAATGGTGTTCTGAGGTATATCACCAGCACTCTTTGAACTACTTCATTTTCAAAGATGAGCTTTAAGTGTTAAGAACACACTGGCTGCTCTTCCAGGTCCTGAGTTCCCAGTACTCACATGGTGTGGGAAGCCATGGCAAGGCCTTACTCTTGGCAAACACTCATCCTTGGCTCTCCTATCTACTATTCTTCTTTCTGCTTACCTTCCATGATTCACTTGTCAGGTCTCAGAACTTCAAGCAAGGCCTCATAGCAACCCACCTTAGTAACCCTTCCTCCTGACCTCTAGATTTAGCCAACATTCTGCTAGATAGATGTTTGTAGAACCCCTGGTAATGGCAAGGCTTTGTGAGAATGACAGATATAACTTAGTTAGACCCCACAGCTGCAGCTAGCTTCCTCCACCTGCAAAGCCTTCTTTCCTTTCCTACCCCTCCCCATATCCTGTTTTCAGAGTGTATAACCTGTGTGAACAATAAAAGTTTTGCCAGCCTTTGATCAGACTTCTTGACTTGCGGTGCCTCCTTATTTTCTCACACATCTCAGTCCTCTGCACAGGGTCTAAGGGTCCCACTTGATTATCCAGCTGGACTGGACAACATGGTGACTCATGACCACCTATAAATTGACCCAATGCCTTCTTCTGGCGTGCAGGTGCATACATGCAGCAGAGCACTCATATACATAGTAAGTAAGTAAGTAAATAAATAAATAATAAATAAAATTGTAAAAGCCTCTTTCCATGTGGATTATGGTTTTCTCCTATAGGAAAGCTGCAGTAGGCTAAGACGCAGCTCCGTCAGTACAGTGCTTGCTTAATATGCATGATTGTTAACTCTAAGCCCAACACAAAACACAAAATCAAACAAAAACTCCTGAATCATATTTTTTACAAAATCTCATTAATTTAAACTTTTAAATATTTATTAAAGTAAAAATTTACCAGTATTTAAAGTTAACCATTGCAGCAAGGCCTAGTGCCTTTGACCTGTAATCCCAGGACTTAGAAAGAGGGGACAGGAGCATCATATAGAAGTTCAAAGTCTGCCTGGGCTACCTAAGAAAACTCTTGTGTTAGACACATCAATAAATCACTCCTGTTCCTGGTTAGAACTACAAAACTTCATCTCATAAGACAATATACATAAAACAGATTTTTTTGTTATATATATATTTCTAAAGTAAACAGATCACTTTTTCATGAGTTGACTTTCTTTTTCTATAGTATTTATAAATCAATTTTTAAAAAGTGTATGTAACACTTTAGATGAAATAGTAAAAAATTTCTCAGTGTAAGTATAGAAAACTAATTTGTTTTAAGTAAGAACTTAATTTCAGAAATAAATATCATTATATCAATAATCATTTCTAATATCACAAAAAAAAATCCTACTCTAGAATACTAGTAACAAAATCAACACATTAAAATTTTAAGGAGGGCCAAAAGATGACTTGATAGGTAAAGGCACATACCTACCAGGGGTTCAGAGTTCAACCTCTAGGACTCACAAGGTAAACAGAGAAAAATGACTCCTCTAAGTTGTCCTAAATGTGGACACAAACACACGCACACACACACAAATGTAATAAAATTTTTACTTTGAAAATCTTAGAGGGCAGGATCAGGTATGGGAAGAGACAGGAGAGAAGCACAGAGGGTCTGGAAATTGAACAGGAATATGTAGCAGTGGGGAATGGGGATCTGGGGGTAGCCACTAGAAAGTCCCAGATACCAGGGAAGCAAGAGGCTCCCAGGACCCAGCGGGGATGACATTAGCTGAAATACCCAATAAAAGGGAGACAGAACCTGTAGAGACCATATCCAGTAGATAGGCACAGCAACCAGTTGAGGGATGGGATCACCCCCCTATCCCCATCTCAAAAATTTTAACCCAGGATTGTTCCTGTCTAAAGGAAATGCAGGGACAAAGAGTAGAGCAGAGACTGAAGGAAAGGGCATCCAGAGACTGCCCACCTAGGGATCCATCCTATCTGCAGACAACAAACCCAGACACTATTGCTGATGCCAAGAAGTGCTTGCTGACAGGGGCCTGGTATAGCTGTCCCCTGAGAGGCTCTGCCAGCATCTGACCAATACAGATGCAGATACTCACAGCCAACTATCAGACTGAGCACAGGGACCCCAAGGGAAGAGTTAGGAGAAGGACTGAAGGAGCTGAAAGGGATTGCAACCCCATAAGAACAACAACAAAATCAACTAACTGGAGCCCTAGAGGTTAGCCAGGGACTAAACCACCAACCAAAGAGGGAGCAGCCCATAGCTCCAGCTGCATATGTAGCAGAGGATTGCCTTATCTGGCATCAACAAAAGGGGAAGCTCATAGTCCTGCGGAGGCTCGACACCCCAGGTGTTGTGAGAGGATTCTAGAGCAGTGAGGTGGGAATGGGTGGGTGAGTGGGGGAGCAAAGAGGAGAAGAGATGGAATGCGGGGTTTGAGGAGGGGAAGGGGGACATTTGCAATGCAAATAAATAAAATAACCAATAAAAAAAATCAATAAAAATTTTAAAAATGAACACAAAAAAAGGATATTAAGTTATTCTACTGCCAAATGTCTAAAATATTGACACTTCACACTTTTCTTTAGAGCTAGGCAAAATGACTAAGCAAACACACTGCCATGTCTATATCAGCACTCAAGAAACTGAGTCATGCACCTGCAGGTGGATCTCTGAGTTCAAGGTCAGCACAGTCTATAGAGGAAGTTTCAGGACAGCCAGGGCTACATGAAAAAACCCTGTCTTGGGAAACCAAAAAATAAAAAGAGAGAGAGAGAGGGTAGGGGGACTACAGCAAACTGGAGGCAAGCCTGGGCTGCCCTGTGAGTACCAGGCCAGCCAAGGTCACATGGCAACAGCCTATCAAAAAAAAATTATTGCTTTAAAAGAGATACTAGGGCTCCGTGGTTCAGCAGCTGCAGAGCATATACAGGGTCAGTTCTACAAGTAGTAAATCCCACAATCCCACGTACCTCTTTCCTTGCTTACTCTGTTCAAGTAAGTCCACCTTCAATTTTATACATTCTTCTTTGGCCTCTTGTAAACTGTGTTCCTTCTCAATCACCATTTTCTGACTCTGCTCTAATTTATCTTCTGCTTCTCTATAAATAGAGAATAAACTTTTAAGAACTGGTAAAATGATCGCTAGAGAAAGAGAAGAGTGATGTGACATAATTACTTTAAGAATAATTCAGTCCGTGAGTTAAAAGACAAACACATGATGAGAGAGAAAAGCATACTCATAAGTCACCAATAGAAGAGTGCATGGCATAAACCACCTTTGTCAAGTGAGAAGCCCATCTACAGGAAAAGCTCACATCATAGTTCACATCAACAACTGAGCACAGTGGCACAGCTACATTCACAGCATTGTGGATATTTGTGGAGCAGGGGCAGTAAGATCAGGAATTCACTCAGCTACCGTTTCTAAGAACAAACATATTTCATACAAACTAGAAACACTACTATATACCTCAGATGCAAAGCAAATGTAATTTTTATCACTTCTACAACCAAAGGTATCTTTGTTCTACCCATAAAAATACAATAATGGAAAAGTAGCAAGAAATACAAAATGAGAAGGAAATTTTTTGTTATTTGTTGAGAATTATCATTTAGTTACCTAGAATATTGAGGATAATTAAAATAAAAAATTATTAGAATAGCAGGGGCTGGCAGATGGTTGAGTGGTTAAGAGCACTTGCTGCTTTTCCAGAGAATTAAGGTTCAGTTCCCAGCACCCATATGGCAGCTCACAACATTCTTAACTCCAGGTCCAAGGAATCTGACAGCCTCTTCCAGCCACCATGAGCAGCAGCATGCACATGGTGCACAGATACACATGCAGACGAAATGCCTGTGCACAGAAGACAGAGTAAATATGGCTACAAGAAATGGTCCAGCAACACCTTTAACACCCATGAGGCCAGTCTCTGTAAATCAGACACAAACCTAGTTTACACAGTCAAACAATCATAACTAATACAAATAAACAAAGAAGAGTCAGCAAGATTGCTAAGAGGTAAAGGTGCTTGATACCAACACTAATGACTTGAGTTCAATCCCTGGAACCCACATGAGTAAAGTTACTCCAGCAGGGTGTCCTAACCTTCACATGTATACCATGGCATGTTCATGTCACCACCCACCCCCAATGAGGAAATAAATGTATTAAAAACATGTCTAAAAAAGAAATATCCAATTACAAATAACTATTACGCGTGATATAAATATCAAGCCAGATACAAAGATGTATGCCTTTAGTCCAACCACTTGGGACACTGAGGCATGGTGATGACTCAAGGCTAGCCTGAACAACATAGCAAGGCCTCATCTCTTAAACTCAGAGGTTAGGTTAACTAGTAAGGGCACACAGGAAAGATCTTTCAAGAAAGGGGAGATAAAGCATTAGAAAAGAGAAAGGTGGAAAAACGAGAAAGAAAGAATTAAATGATGTGGGAGATGGGAAGACAAGGTAGAGAATATAGGGAAGGAAAACTAATACCAGAAGCCTTTTGATAAAGCCAGTGAAAACCTCCTGTATCCATATATAGTTTTATATATACATAGCTTATTTAGTTATATAGCTTATATAGTTATATATATAGTGATATCCATATAGCTATACAACAGTTTAAATGGAGTTATTCCATAATGGGCAGGGGCAGTTATTTCATGGGGGTGGCAGTTTCCTAAAAAGATACCACACAATAAAAAAAAAAAAAAAAAAATCAGCCCACCATGCCAGCAACACATTACCTCTTTTTGAGTCCTGACCAATGGACCCAGGGCACCCCAAACTCAGAGGCTATTGCCATTGTTCAGTTACCCTCCAGAATTTGATGCTGAAGACACTACATTCTTGAGAAATAGAACATGAAGAGATCCAGATAGTACTCAACTGGAAGCTTATCCCTGACTAGCTTTCATAGTGCAAAAAGGTTCTATGCATGCTCCTGGAGAAGAAAAGTTATCATCAATCTCGTGAAGCTGAACCCTTTCAGCTACAATAATGTCCTGTCTCACTAGATATACCCACTGATGCAATAATGGCACAAGTGTTAGGGGAGTAAACAACCACTTTCTCCTTGAATATAAGACCTGTTCCATGAAATATAATTTATATCTGGCTCTGTCACCAAAGCTAAGAACCTATGGGAGAATCTACTACTATTGTTCTGGTAAATGGACAATAATTGCTAAATTGAAAACAATTGCTCTCTCCTCCAGCCGAGCAAGATGCCCAAAAAAAAGAAGGCCAAGAGGAAGACGGTGGCCCCGCCCCCGCCGTTGTCAAGAAACAGGAGGCCAAAAAGGTGGTCAATCCATTGTTCGAGAAGACCCAAGAACTTCAGCATTGAGCAGGACATCCAGCCCAAAAGAGATCTAACACGCTTCCTTAAGTGGCCCCGATACATCAGGCTGCAGCGGCAAAGAGCCATCCTCTATAAGCGGCTCAAAGTACCTCCTGCTATTAACCAGTTCACCCAGGCCCTGGACAGGCAAACAGCTACTCAGCTGCTTAAGCTTGCCCACAAGTACAGGCCAGAGACAAAGCAAGAGAAGAAGCAAAGGCTACTGGCCCATGGTGAGAAGAAGGCTGCTGGCAAAGGGGACATCCCAACTAAGAGACCACCTGTCCTCCGAGCAGGAGTCAATACAGTCACCACCTTGGTGGAGAACAAGAAGGCTCAGCTGGTGGTGACTGACCATGATGTAGACCCCATTGAGCTGGTGGTTTTCCTGCCTGCCCTGTGTCTAAAGATGGGGTTGCCTTACTGCATCATCAAGGGAAAGGCCAGGCTGGGGCGCCTGGTCCACAGGAAGACATGCACCACTGTTGCCTTCACGCAGGTTAACTCGGAAGACAAGGGTGCTCTGGCTAAGCTGGTGGAAGCCATTAGGACCAATTATAATGGCAGATATGACGAGATCCGCCGCCACTGGGGAGGCAACGTCTTGGGTCCTAAGTCTGTGGCTCGCATTGCCAAGCTGGAGAAGGCAAAGGCTAAAGAACTCGCCACTAAACTGGGTTAAAAATGTACACTTGAGTTTTCTGTACATAAACATAATTACAAAATTAAAAAAAACAATTCCTAATGACTTGTTATATGTGTTTGGCTTCAGATCTGGGACAAGGAACTAAGGTATGTATCTTATGTATGTGAGTATACTTGTAGCTCTCTTCAACACACCAGAAGAGGGCACTGGATCCCATTACAGATGATTGTGAGCCACCAGGTAGTTGCTAGGAATTGAACTCAGGACATCTACAAAAGCAAGCAGTGCTCTTAGGAAGCCACCATGGAGAAAGCCAGGTAAGGGGAGTAAGAGAGAAAGAGAAGGGGGTGCTCTCACAGAGAGACAGAGAAGAAGAGGGAGATCAAAATGTATGAATTATATAGAGATGAGCCTCTGGTGGAAGGGCAGCCCAGCTCCTGGGCTAGAAAGTTCAGGGTTGGGGGCAGGGTGTGCCAGGTAGGAACTGAGGGATGCTGGGAGAACCTGGAGGCCAGGTCTGCTTTGATATGTAAGATATGTACCTCAGTCCCTTGTCCTGGGTCTGAAGCCAAATGTATGTTGAGGGCCATGCAAGAAAAACAGTAAAACAGCTTTAGAACTCATGAAATGCAGCCCACCAGTTAGCGCAATCACAAGGGTGTGCCTCAGGGAGGCGAAGCCCTGAAAACAACATGACCTGAGACTTCACGCTGCTATGGAGCATCTTTCTACTTGCTGCCTATAGAGCATAATCCATGAGTTGTATGAAAATTCTAAGGGGGCTTCCAGCCCCTCACTGGGCAGTGTCACTGGCACTTACAATAATAGTGATTTATCTTTTTCAAGCATTGCTGCTGAAGCAGATTAATGATTCATCTAACCATCAGAAAGAACGTAGGAGATGGAGATTGTTAGCAATAATCCTTAGAAAAAGTTTGGAGTAGAAGACTGTTAGTAAGGTTAAGATGCTTTTGTCAATGATTCTGATGTAGGGAATGATAGGGAACAATCTGAAGTTCAGAAAGGCACAGTCTCAATAGTTGAGCAAGGGATTTTTTTTAAGGTCAGAGAACAAGAACAATGGCAGCCTGAATAGCACTGGCTGACTCTGGCTGAAGCTGGGCTGGTGAACAAGGTGATGATTAATTTCTTGTACCCATTTTTTGCCCTCAGCTTCATGATGATTTAATAAAGAATTATTAATGAGTAGATGTGCACTCTGCAGATTTAAAGTACAAATAACTGATTGTTTTTATATAAAAGTTTAGATTTGTGATAAAGATTTTTATAAGATTACTTTTTAAGATAAATAATTGATCCTTTCTTTGTAATGACTATTTGCAGCCTACTAGTAAGAGAAACTGGCTGAGAACATTACCTTGCTTGGTTACAATTTTTTAATCTGTAACAACTTGCTTAGTTATAAATGTATAACTAGGGAGCTGGAGAGATGGCTCAGCGGTTAAGAGCACTGACTGCTCTTCCAGAGGTCCTGAGTTCAAATCCCAGCAACCACATGGCAGCTCACAACTGTCTGTAACTCCAAGATTCGACACCCTCACACTCAGACATACATGCAGGCAAAACACCAACGCATGTGAAGTAAAAATAAATGAATAAATTATTTAAAAAAATAAATAAATGTATAACTAATGTGGGTTCTTAGGAATAATTTGTTTGGTTTTACCTGTACTATGTAATGTTTATTCATGTGAAGGTATTGGGGAAAGTTCTTCTATGTATACTCATTGTAATTGATTATCTTATTGAAAAATAGAATACAATCACATTGTGATCTTTGTACTGCTTGAAAGATTTTGCTGGGATATAAAAATGTGAGAGAAAAACTAAATTTGTTGTGCTTACTTGTTGGAGCTTTGTTCCATCTACCCAATGTGTGAGTGTGTGAGTGTGTGAGTGTGTGAGTGTGTGCATGTGTGTGGATGTTTAACGTGAAGTTGGAGATATTTGAAGGTTGCTTCGCCCAAGCTAGTGTGTGTGTGCGTGCATATAATTCTTCTCATTGACCACAGGGAGTACTTTGCCAGCCCCAGAGAATGAAGCATTGTTCCCTCACAGAAAAGTGTGCTGAATAATTAATCCCAACTGCATGCCTTGCCGCAGCTTACCCTGGCCTGTCAAAGCCTTGGGCAGTTGTCTTTATCAATGCCTCACTCAACCTTCACCAGAGAGAGCTTCTTACAGTAGATGGCAATTAACAGCACAAAGACCCACAACTAACTGGTCAATGTGGAAAGAATAAGAGACTGTGAATATTCAGCCTTAAGTTGGAAAGGATGCATAGGCTCAGAGATCTGCATGGAAGAGAGAACAGAAGGATTTTAAGAGCCAGACAGTAGTGTGTGACTTTGGCAAAACAGTGTTTTCCAGAAATTCCAGAATGGAAGAAGAAAGTAGGTACTAAGCCCTACCCTAACGGAGGAGCTACTGGCATTTGATACCTTTTTATACTCCAGGACAGGCCCCAGGCATAATAGTTGGTCAACACAAGAAAGATTCAAACTGTGGGAGGGGGAGAATGAGCAAGTGAGTGAGCTTCTGCACGCATACGAAGTTGGATGCATGAGAAGGTGAGGGTGAATCAGAGGAGAGTTGGAAGAGGGGAATGAATATGATCAGATTAAAACGCATTATATGAAATTCTGAAAGATTAATAAAAAAACACTGAGCAGAAAAAATTCACAGAACACAGAATACATTTAAGCTAATGTATGTATTACAAAGAAAGCTCTAAAACTGATAAACTTAAAAGACATTTTTAACATACATCAGATCCACCTGTAGTACTTATTAAACTAGCTAGGTGTGGTGGTGATAAAAGCCTTTAATTCCAGAACTCTGGAGGAAAAGGTAGGTGAATCTCTAAGTTCAAAGGCAGCCTGGTTTACAGAGAGAGTTCTAGGACTGCCAAAACTACAAAGAAAAACTTTGTATCAAAAAACAAAATATAAATATATATTTATATTTATTTTTATATGTATTATAATATATATTAATATATATGAGATAGGACTCAATAATCCACATTTCTTCTAAGTTACCAGATAATGCTATTACTTCAAGTCCCAGAACAGTAATGAGAATCACTCAAGCCAGGCAGTGGTGACGCACGCCTTTAATCCCAGAACTTGGGAGGCAGAGGCAGGTGGATTTCTGAGTTCGAGGCCAGCCTGGTCTACAGAGTGAGTTCCAGGACAGCCAGAACTACACAGAGAAACCCTGTCTCAAAAAACCAAAAAAAAAAAAAAAAAATTAAAAAAAAATTAAAAAATAAAAAAATAAAAAAAAGGAGAATCACTCAAATGTAACATGATGTTCAGTACACATTATATTTAAAATAGAAGATAAAAATGATAAAATACCCTTTTTCTTGTACTTAAACTCCATTGAAGCAATGAGTGTGTATTGTATTATAGGGCAAGAAATAAACCAATTCATATTAAATAAAAGTATGCAAATAAGCATCTCATCTGAAAATAATCCATCTTTAGTCCTAGTACACTGCATGTAAGCTACAGCTATGAGGTGCTATAGCTGAATGAAAAAACTTAATGACTTAATGATGTGAAAAGGCTTTATTAGGTCACCAAAAACTTATTAGAATAGAAATAAGAGATAATTCTTAAGATATAGCAAACAAGTACAAAATAAAAGTCTCAGGCTGTGCAGGGTAATTACCTCAAAACTTTATCTTGAGCAGAAACTTCTGCTTCCAAATTGATAATCTGTTCTTCTAAGATTGGAATGTTGGCTGCCTGCTCTTGTGCAGACTCAAGCATAGCAATCTAAAACATAAAGACAACTTTTATGGCACTATGTTTCAGTAAATCAATCTATTTGAATATTAGTCTCTCCTTATCAGATGAGAAGGTTCATTAGGAGCCCTCAGTCTCTGGCTAAATTATTTATTCCTTTGATCAGCTCTTATTTGTACATGCCATCATCATAAGACAGGCTCAGCATACAACCTACAACTATCCCCAAAAATCTTAGTATACTTGGGGAAAACTACATACAATAATTCCTGACATCACCTAGGAAGATTAATTTCATGGTAAGTTAGACTATAATGTGTGCGTGTTAGATTATATATATGTTATATGACCAAAATAAAAAATTAGGTAAAAAAATATGTATTAAATTTTTATGACTTAAAAACTAATTCCAGAAATCATGCTTAGTAAAGAAAATCTAGATAATTCAGAAAAGCATAATAACCCTACAGCCATGAAGATAGAGTAAAACTATTTATTGAAGCAGGGAAGGAAGCCACAATATAAATGATAAAGAATTATTCTTGAATTAGCCAATAATCAAAAAAAGAATGAGAACTGCTTATACTTAAAAAGTAAGTTTAGAACATAAAGTAGGAAACTGGGAAGACATCAAGAAGAGAAAAAAATTCAAAGTCTCTACAAATGTCATCACCAATCTATTTCCCACTTCTAGAATATCAACAGCAAGGTAAAAATAAAAGTTTATCATATGAAGATATTGAGAAAAGCCTCAGAGATGAGGTAGAGTTACAAAGAAAGGGATCAATCAATACAAAGCCACACCCCCAAGATTCTACTTTCATATCATTTAAGGCTATCCCACAAGCAAAAATCCAAAGATTTTTGCTGTGGGTTTTTGTCTGTCTGTTTGTTTCTCTCTGTTTTTGTTTTGTTTTGCTTTGCTTGAGACAAGGTCTCTCTACATAGCCCTGGCTATCCTAGAACTCTGTAGACCAGGCGGGCTCAAACTCACAGAGATCTTCCTGCCTGTCTCCCAAGATGGGATTAAAGGCCCTAGGATGTGGCCACGTCTATAAATCATCAGTCACAGATGAAGCCTACTGAACAGACTTCATGGACACATAGAGAACTTCTAAATTACTTTTAAATATCTTTCTCTTAAATATGAATAATCAAGGTATTATCATCTTTCTAAAAGCTAACAAGTACAGCAAATACAAAACCTGAGGGCTGGAGACATGGCTCAGTGGTTAGAGCACTGACTGTTCTTCCAGAGGTTCTGAGTTCCATTTCCACCAACCACATGGTGGCTCACAACCATTTTTAATGGAATCTAATGCCCTCTTGTGGTGTGTCTGAAGACAGCGACAGTACACTTACATAAAACAAATAAATCTTTAAAAAAAAAGTATCCTGAAAAAAAAAATCAAATAAACTGGGCATGGTGGTGTACACCTTCGACCCCAGCACTAGGGAGGCAAAGGCAGGTGGATCTCTGTGAGTTTAAGGTCAAAGAGCGTCCATGCTAAGCAGAGTGGTTCCCAACAGCATCAAACTTTGGTGGGTTAACTTGAGGTTTGTTGTTTCCTTGCTTTATCAGATTTTAAAGCAGCAATGGAGAACATACAACAATGCTCTAAAATATTTGAGACAAGATTTATCCTAGAATTTAATCATGAGTTAGGAGCAATTCATGTTTTCAGATAAGCCACGAGAAACTACAAGAGAAACTACAATTACAAAATGTGCAAAAGAATGGGGTTTAGGGCCAGGCAGTGGTAGCGCACTTGGGAGGCAGAGGCATGTGGATTTCTGAGTTCAAGGCCAGCCTGGTCTACAGAGTGAGTTCCAAGACAGCCAGGGCTATGCAGAGAAACCCTGTCTCGGAAAACCAAAAGAAAAACAAGGCTTTGTTGCCATCTATTTTATGGATACAGCAGTTTACATTACCAAACCACTGTAAATACATTTCTTGAGCTTTTTCCATTTTGGGGTATTATGTTAAAAGGGGAAGTGCTAGCTGTAAATGCCACAACTAGCTAGTTATTACTATTTTATGATGCCAATAGTATAGTAAAATATATTGTGTATATATATATATATATATATATATACATATATATATATATGATTAAGTTATGATATCACATAATGAAATATACCACTAATGAAAGAAAGAAAGAAAGAAAGAAAGAAAAAAAAGAAAGAAAGAAAGAAAGAAAGAAAGAAAGAAAGAGAAAAGTCATATAAAAGAATCAAAATTGACTAAGAGTACATATGAAGTAAAAAACATTACAAACTAGTGGCTGGAGAAATGGCTTGGCAGTTAAGAGCTCTGGCTACTTTTCCAAAGCACCCAAGTTCAATCCCTAACCTGGAAGGCAGAAGAGATCATCAGACCCCTGAGCTGGGATACAGATGTTTGTGAGCCATTATGCAGGTGCTAGAAAAAAGAGCAAGTGCTCTCTAACCTCTAAGCCATCTTTCCAGTCCCTTCTTTTTCCACTTTTTAAGTTTCCAACAAAAAATTTTAAAAAGCTGATCTATCTAAATGCAAAAATTAATTAAAAGTTTCCTAAATTACCTTCAGATATATAATGATTCTATTGCTTGTCAATATTCAACTAGAGTATAATAATTTCTACTCACTAGACAGGCAATATAAATATTTTCAAATTATAAATCATAAAATATTACAAATATTCTCAACACATCAAGAGACATACTTTTGCTTTTGATTGTGTCAATTCAAAGTGGACAGACTCTATTTTAGTCATTAAGGAATGATTCTGTGTGACCAGACAGGCATTCTGTTGTCTAAGTTTATGAAGTCTCTCTCGAAGACTTTTAACCTCTTGATCCACAGAAGCAGATGGAAAAGACACCTGAAAATAAAGAAAAAACACTGTACATTATATATATTTGATGTGTATATATAATTAATAGAAAAAAGCAGTGATTGCCATTAAAATTATTGAACAACTCAGGACAATCAGCATTAGGGAGTATTCTGTGAGGCATTCTTTCCCACTCATAGAGTACAAGTTAAGTACATACTGGAAAGAGTGGTCCACTTTATTAAGCTAGGGTATTTCTCGGTAAGTCAACTCACAATATCACTGCTGAATATAAATATGATAGATGCCTTTGTATTCCTCCTAAAGATATTCACAATTATACTGTATGTAAAAGTGTATGGAAGGAATCCATAAGCCAAGCAACAATGAGACAAACATCCTTTAACTTATGCATATATTTGTATGATGCTGTTAATTTTATAACATAATATATAAAATATCTTAATTTTGTGAGTTATTTTCAATTTTTTGAGAAATGTATATGTATAAACTATAAAGTCAAGCTAATAAAATAAAAGCATACAAAAACATATCCTTGGCCAGGAATGGTGGCCAAGGTGGACATCCTTAATCCCAACACTGCTGAGGCAGAGGCAGAAGGATCTCTTTGAGTTCCAAAGCCAGCCTAGTCTACAAAACAAGTTCCATCCAGGAACTTTCTCTGTTACACAGAGAAACCCAGTCTTTAAAAGGAAAAAAATATATATCCTGCCATCTTTAGTAGCTGTTTTATACATTAACCTTAGCTATTTGTTCAGACAGTCTCTAATCCAGACTGACCTCACACTCCCTCTACCCTACATAAGCAAGGATACCTAAGGATACCTGTGGACTTATGATCCTCTTACTTCTACCTCTTCAGTGCTGGGGTTATTGGACAAAGTCACTATGCCCAATTTATGAAGTACTCAAAGTCAAACCCAAGCACCATGCTAAGCAAGAACTCTACCAACTGAGCTAAACCTTCAGCCTTTTTGTTGGTTTGTTTGTTTGATAAAAAGTTTCAGGCCAGGCTACCCTGGAATTCTCCTACCTCAGTCTCCTAAGTGTTAAGATTATAGGCATAAGCTACCACCATGCCGGAATATTTACTATAACTTTATAATTTGGTTTTCTAGTGATTCCAAACACAAATAAATAATTACTCACTTGCATTTCTTCTTTATAAAAATAAACTAACATATTTTACTTTTTTAATTTATATAATATACATTAGCAATTTTACATAATGAATATATTGAGAAATTTATAGTATTTCTCTTAACTATGGAATTTTCATTGCATAAAAAGTTAGACTATAAAAGGAACATGTCAGGAACCATCTAAGAAAAGCTAAAAACTAGCAGGTAATCTTGTGATGGTTTCACTGTGAACTATAAAGCCATGATGGATTTACTCTTCTAGGCAAGGCCAAAGAGATTACATTTGAGGAAAGATTCCTGTTAATATGTTTTTCCTGTTATTATTAAATATATATAATAATCAGTAGGCATTAGCCCACCCTTTTGAGTAGACCTCTGCAGAACAATGAAGAAGTACTGTCTTGTAGTGATGCTACATAGACAAATAGATGATTTCTTAATTATGTGTGTGAGTATGTAATTATGACATAAGTATGTAGCTGGCCCCAACAGGAATGTATGAAGATGTATAAATGTATATGCATGAACTTATATATGAATTTATGTGAGTTTATGCATATTTGCTTGTGTAAAAGTTTTTCCTTCTGGGGGCATAACTTTCTTCTCCTGGTTCAATCAAAGTTTATTGCTCCAAACCTCTCTATAGCCTGACAAGCAGAGGCAAGGCTTCTGGGCAAGAGAAAAATAGTCCTACCAATTAATTCTTTGTTTAATCCCCCACTGTTTTCCCACGAGATGCTAAACTCCAGAGACTGCAATTTCTGGCCTCAGAGGAACTCAGACAGGCAGGTCACCTAGGTCACCTACCACTACAAAGTAACTTAGACTTAAGATAGGTAAATGTTTTATTATTAAAAAGCAACCCTAAATAGCTTGCAAGACCTAGTCTTACCCCCACCTCAGCTACCTTCAAGACAGAACCAGAAGAACTACCAGAGCTGGCCTCAGACAGGAATAATTATGGAGCTGGGTAGGTGGCTCAGCAATTAAGTGCACTAGTTGCTTTTCTCAAGGACCTGGGTTCAATTTCTAACATTCATATAGAAACTTATAACTGGAACTTACTGCCCAGAACTTGGGACATTAAACTCAGGTTTCAGGAAATCCAACACATTTTTCTGACCTCTACATCATAATTGCAGGTGAAACATTCATCCACATATATTTAAAAAGAACAACTATATTTCATTTGCAACAACTATAGTAAAAGATTATAATAATGTAAAAACACAAGACATACAAAGGAAAACTATTTTAAATAATCAGATCTAAAAATAATAACCTGATCTCTTGGTTTCTTTTGATAATCAGTACTATCAGATGTTTTACAAACTTTCTTATAAGGTGGGTAAATCAAACGTCCCAGGAGTCTAGGTTGGGTGAGTTCTTCCAAAATAAGCCTTTCAGATCTTGAAGGATTGCAGACATAATCAGAATTTTCACTTGGACTAACACTACAGAAGAAAGGAAAACTACATTTCAGTTCTGACAGTTTTTACCACAAATTTCTACATATAATTATCAGAAATTAGATCTAAAGTTATGAACATAAGACTGTGCTTCCAATACACTTTCAGTAAATCATAATTAGTTTACATTAGCTATATATTTCATGAATCTCTTTACTTCAGGAACAAAAAAAGCAGCCACAATAATGAAAGATAAGTAATCAGTATACATTGTATACTGCTTCCTGATAAATTAAAGATGTTTTCTTAATATGTAAATGTTAATATTTCCATTTTCACTAACTGAATTGATTTAAAAAGTACAGAAAGTTATGTCTTGGCCCAGGGAATACCAAACTTAACATAATAAAATCTAATCATTTTACATTTATAAATACTTTACAATTTATACATGTGATTTTATTTCCTTGCCTGGATAACTCTTCCCCTAAATTGTGCAAACTCCATTCTGTTATTTTGAGTTCATGTCTTAATGAAGCAACGTTTGCAAGCAAACTTTCCTCCTCATTGTCGTTGTCTTTAGTGTAGTAGTCTGATGAACTAGATTCCATTTCCTTAACAAAAAATAGAAAGATACTTCTTGGAGTTAGCCTGAAGATTTTATGGTATAAATTAAAATAATCTCACAGCAATAAAATTGAAAAAACTGTGCTTGGCACCAAGACTGAGAATCGAGTGTGTTCCTCAAGATCAACAGATCAAAGGAGAGAACAGACTCCCACAAGTTGTCCATTGACCTCCACAGTCATGACACTCATATGCGTGTGCACACACACATACACACACATACACACACATACGATGTGTGTTATTAGATGAATTTGCTCAAAGTCACACAAATTTTAGAGGGTCAATCTGAGATTTGAATCAAGGTATACTTTTCTAATTAACTTCAATATGAGATGTTAGAATTTAACTTTATAAGCCCTGGGCATTTGATGTTACAACCCTCCATAAATTCTTAATAGCTATTATTACCAGGTAAGTTATCTCCTCCCATGCACAGTGGTTGTAAAATTTAACAGCACTCACAAGTCATAATCACAGATCAAAATGACATGTAAAGAGTGGATATGGTTACCATTCCTTTAATCCTAGCACTTGAGAGGTAGAGGTAAGTGAGGTTCTGTGAGCTCAAGGCCAGCCTGGTCTGCAAGATCTTAAAGGCACTGCTCTTTCAAAGAGTTGCTATTGATCTTCTCAGCCCCCACATGGTGGCTTACGCTTGTCTATAACTCCAGTTTCAGAGGATCCCAAACACCCACAGACACAGAGTAAAATTAATATACTTAAGAGCAAAGGATGCTTTATTATTGTAATTACTAAAATAAAAACTAAAAGGTTTTAGAATGTCCACTCCTACTATTGAACTTCCTGCATAATCTTACAATTTCACTTCTCTCTCATATTCCATTCAACTTTTTTCACTGTAGCACCTCTTTCATTGCCCTTCATAAAATTTGGGTTACAAATATTGTAATTCCCATATATCATGTTCAAGAGTGTAATGCACTTAGGAAAGCTCAATATTTTCAATGGATAAATGAATATAAAGTGCCTTCTGCCTCTCCAATTCAGGTAAAATAGGTTTAGGTACATTAATTTCCCACTCAAAATTTCTCAGGAGTAGGGTGGATTGAAAAAAAAACAAAACAAAAAACAAAAAAAACAAAACAACTCTCACCTTATTGGACAAAGTTGACGCCTAAAATTAAATGAGATATTTTGTAGATATAAATGTTTCTACCCTGTTTCCGGTTTTCTTTTTAACAAATTTGCTTCCGCTTAAGTTCGAAGACTTTCCCAGGTCCCCACACTACTTCGCATCTGTTCAACATCACTAGCATCATACAGGATAATGGAGGAGAGAAAAAAAGAAGAAACTTTAGACTAAAAAATGCTGTTCAGTACTGCAGAACACCATGTAAGTCAGGTTTTTTACGTTCAGCAATTTCTGCATTTTCACGTAAGAATTTTCTAGCCGTTCTGAATGAATACGTCTGGTATTTAAACATCTCATTTTCCTGGGCCGTTTACCGTATGTGCACATAGAAAGGCTGATCATCTTACCTACAGGGCGGCCCTGACAACAGTATCTTCAAGTCTAGTGAAAACATGCGTTATAGGTGTACACACGCACATCCATCGAGTGAAGGACAAGCACTCTACAAAAATCCTGCCACAGGATTTTTCCGCTTGAGAAAGAGTACATGGTTTTATACAGTATTTTATTTCAAGAAAGAGGTCCTCCATATGTCTGTAGGGAGGAGAGCAAAATTTGGCATCCTCCTTTCTCACAAGATTTAATAATAAGCGTATTCTGCTTATAATTAAATTGTGAATAAAACGCCTCACACGCAGGCCAGGCGCAGGTCGATTATCCCAAGAGAAACAAGCCCCTCAGGAAAGCCCGTTTCCAACCAGGAGGCATTTGCTCACCACCCAGATCGCAGTCGGGGTTAGCGTCCCCAGACCACGGCGCACCGCGAGGCTCCTCTGAGCTCGGAAGCCTGGGACACTCTCGCAGCCCACGACGTAGAAGCCTCTGACTCTCGAAGAGAAGAACCAGCGAACCTCCGAGGCGCCGAGTTCGAACCGCCGCGTCAGCCGTTGGGACCCGCCTCCCAGGCTGCAACCCCGCCCCCACGCGGGCCCCGCAAACGCGACGCTGGACGCAGGGCATGCCGGGAAATGAGGCTGGACGCGCGAATGGGCGGCGCGCCGAGGTCACGTCGGGACTACATTTCCCATCGTTACCTTCGCCAACGTTGATTGGCCTGTGTGAGCCGAAACCACAAAGTCCTGGGTGAAGGAAGGATGCGAAACCCAGAAAGGAGTAGAAAGGGCCCGCTGGCCCCGCCCTCGCCCAGCCCAGTGGACGACTGTGCTTCCACCTTCCAAGAGAGCGTGAGCTGCGCCGCTGCCTGCAGTTCCCCGTGATCGGGATTTCAAAGCCGAGGCGCCAGCACCACGCACCTCCCTATACGCGTCCAGTCTGAGAGCGACAGGGATGGGCGGCAGGATGTGGCTGCCATTCCCGGTGCTGCTCCTGTCCGCTCTGCCCGCAGCGGTGCTGCGCGGGGCGGCCGGCTTCACACCCTCTCTGGACAGTGACTTCACCTTCACGCTGCCGGCGGGCCGGAAGGAGTGCTTCTACCAGCCCATGCCCCTGAAGGCGTCGTTGGAGATCGAGTACCAAGTAAGTGTGGGGATGAGCTGGCCTTCCTTGGGCCGGGCCGCACCACATGGTCGCCTCACGAGCTCGGAAAACTTGCGGACGGCGACCGAGGTGAATCCGAGGAAGGTCTCCTGGGAAGCTGACCTGCTCAGCGCAGGCGTACTAGGCGGGGCTCCTGGGAGCCTGGAACTCACTAGTTTGGCCAGTCCTAAAATTGATACTTACTCTCCCTCTTCCCTTTCCTCTGGTCGGAAAGAGGCCAGCATTGGTGACGTCAGTGGCATTACTCTTTGTTTCTTAGTTCCCGCATGCCATTTCAAGCTAGTTTACATACACTACAGTTCGGAGAAGTTCGCAATAAGAGGTTGATAGACGTTCTTTATTATTGAACAAAGTGATGACAAATTTCAATATTATAAAATAGTCACGATGTTTTGAATTGTGGCTGGGCAATGGTGGCACATGTCTCTAATCCCAGCACTCGGGAGGCAGAGGCAGGTGGATCTCTGTACAGTCAAGGCTGCATAAGTGAAACCCTGTCTTGGGAGTTTGGAGGAAGTATTGACTTGTGTCCATGCGAAGATCTCTAAGTCAGATTTTGAAATGTGTTGAAATGAACTGTTGCTGTATTTAGTGGTACATTATCATCCCGGGTGTATATCCATCACTTTGAAATCAAATAAGATAATAGTGTATTAAAACTTTATGACCTGTCTTCCGTTAAACTTTCTCAGCTTTCTTCCGGTGTTATTGTTTTCTTTTTAGTATCAGCAGAATACTCTTATTACTAAATTTTTTTTAATCTTATGTAGAATTTTTATGTGAGGAACCTTTGGGATTATTTATAGAAGTTTACAGTAATTACAGGAAATATCTAAAGTCATAATATACAAAATCTTAGCAAAACTGAGGTTACAGGTTAATATTTCTTGATTTCCACTTGTGAGCAAAAGTTTAGCATTTACTGAACAATTAACGTATGCAAGGAATTCTGCCGGGAGGAGAAACAGTTTAAGAGAAACCTGGTTCTCAGAAGTTTGGGAGGTTCATAGGCAGGCTTTGAGTTTGAGGGGTTTTGGTAGATTGTGGTTGGCTAGTTGGTTGGTTGCTCTGTTTTTTTAAGACAAGGTTTCACTATGTATCCCATGGCTTTGAATTCAGTATTTAGCCCAGGCTAGCCTCAGATCTTCACAAGAGTCCTTCTCAGCCCCTGAGGACAGGTATTACAGGATGAATCGTCATATCCTACAGGTAATTTGAATAAAGCAGGATTACATATTATTAGAGTATAATCATTTCTTAGTTTTCAGAGAATAGGGTTGTCAGAGAAAATAAAAATAAATATGAAAATGAGATAAGAATGCAAGGAATGAGACCAGTTTTAGAAAAGGGAAGGATTGAGTAGATGTTGTGATTTTAGGATGTATAATTTGAGTGTTCAGAAGTGTACTATAAGGACTGACTGAGTTTTTATTAGCTTTGAAGACTGTGAGGTCTTAGGGTGGGAGCAGCAAAGGAAGGAGGTGAGGACACCGACAGGCAACAGAGAGGGGGCATGAATGTGTTTTATAATAAATACCTTTCCCTTGGGGGGGGGGCAAGGACATGTGAGATTTAAGCAGAGAGGTAGATAGACTATGAAAGGCAGATTTAAAGGAAGAAAAAGGAGACACAGGGAAACCAGCTGTGGGTTTAGTGATAGAGCCTAGGTAAGAAATTTTTTTAATCAAAACCCGCCTTGTAAGCAAGCATGGTGCCATATGCTGATAATTCTAAATACTCAGGATGCTAAAGGAGGAAGATGACAAGCTAAGGCTAGCCTGGGCTATGTAATGAGACCCTAGCCTGGGCTATGTAATGAGACCCTAGCCTGGGCTATGTAATGAGACCCTATCTTAAAAAGTAATTCGGAGCACAATGCAGTTTGTCAACCTCTGGCCTCCACGCACACGTCTTTTAAAGGTGAGGCATGGGGATGCATGCCTTCCATCCCAGCACTCTGAAGGAAGCAGAGGCAGGCCAAGCCTGGTTTACACAGTGAGTCCCAAGACAGCCAGGACCACATAAAGAGACCCTGTGTCCAATAAATACATAGGTAAAATCTTTTAAAAATCTGTACATCAAATGGTTTATTTTATAGAACTATCTATTTTCAAAGTTTGTAATGTATATTTTTCTCTTCTATAGGTTTTAGATGGAGGAGAATTAGATATTGATTTCCACCTTGCCTCTCCAGAGGGCAGAACCTTAGTTTTTGAACAAAGAAAATCAGATGGTGTTCATACGTAAGTTGATTGAGACACTGGAGGGTGGGGCAAGCTGACTTGGACTCCTGAGTGCTAGTATGACAGGTGCATGCCACCATGCCCAGGTAGTATCCCTGGAGTTGGTTTAGCTGACTCTGGTGAAAGGAAGAGAGGACCAGCACATCAGCACACCCATAGCTATATGACTCTAAACAGGCATGTTTCCAAATGTCCTCATTTCCAGTTTGTCACTACAGTCTGTTATGCTATTTCATGGAATCAGGGAATCCTTCTGCCTTAGCCTCCCCAGTGGCTCTGATCATCGGTGTCTACCACCAAGAACACCACACCCAGCTAATTTTTCCCTTTGCTTTAGTTAATCTATTGTGGCATCTTATATCCGCCTTCTTGGCTAAGAAAAAAATAGTTTGGCTTTGTTTGTTTTTGAGACAGGATCTCAGTCATGTAACTGATTGGATTGGAACTCAGCAATCTGCTTACCTCTGCCTCATGGATGCTAGAATTAAAGGTGTTCACATGATGTCCAGCTTTTTTTGGTTTTGGTTTTTTTCTGAGATAGGGTTTTTCTGCATAGCCTTGGCTGTCCAGAAAGTCACTCTGTAGACCAGTCTGTCCTTGAACTCAGAGAGATCCACCTGCTGATACATCTTGCCCTTTTTGGATCAGTATCATACCCCCTTGGAATACATTCAGGTGTGTCTAACCCTTTGACACTATAATACAATCTCTAGAGTTTACACTCAAGAGCTGCACAAATTAAGTTATAAAAAAGAAATTACAAAAAAAAATCTCATATTTTTAGCAAGTTTTACTGTTTTGAGCTACATTCATAATCATCCTGTGGCACGGGCAGCCTATGAGGTACAGGTTAGACACTCTTGAATGAATGCTGTCCTTCAGAAGTCATCAACTAGTTTTATAGTTATCATAAAAGTCAATACATTTGTTGATATATATTGAGTATGATAGAAAGTTTTTCTCAAGAAATAATCATTTCTTTCTATTTTAAAATGAATTTATTCACCAGTATTTGTTCTGGCTATGACAAAGTATCTAAGAAAGTCAACTTAAAGGAAATAAGGTTTATTTTTTAATTTCAAAAATTTCAGTTTATGGTTACTGTCTTTAGGTTTTTAATGGTGTAAAGAGATACCATGACCACAGCAACTCTTATAAAGGAAAATATTTAATTGGGGCTAGCTTACAGGTTCAGAGGGTTAGTCCATTTATTGTGTTGGCAGAAAGAAGAGCAGCAGGAAGGCAGACAGGGTGCTGCAGAGGAGCTGATCGTTCCACATTTGGATCGGCAGGCAGCAGGAAGAGAGAGGCACTGGACACTTGAACATTTGAAAGCTCAAAGACTACACTCACTGCCACACTTCCTCCAATAAGGACACACCTCTTAATAACGCCACTCCCTGTGAACTTTTTGGGGCCATTTTCACTCAAACCAGCCTTTAATCACAGCACTCTGAAGGAAGCAGAGGCTGGCCAAGCCTGGTTTACATGGTGTGTACTTTTCTAGTGTTAACTTAGGGAGTGGGGGATGAATCAGATCAATAGTTGTCATTACATGGCAATAATCATAAAACTGTGTTGGTAAGAAAATGCAGAGAGTAGTTATTAGGTGCAAAGTGCCCCCCAAAAGTCCCAAGCTGACAATGTCATGGGTTGAGGTCTAGGCTAAGCTCAGGCTGGACTCTGACTGGGTAAACAGGACTGCTACTTATATCAGCATTCCTTGCAAAAGTGGTTCCTGTTTGTCAAGGAAAAGCCATTACTTCCCTATCTGCACCCCCAACCCCAACTACAGCCAACTACCTTCCCTTCTGAAAGGGCATCTAGTTCCCTTTAACTCAAACAAGCCTCCAGCAGAGGAAAGCTCCACACTAGTCCCTGAACTGTTCCAGCCAACTCACCTACCTCCCCTGCAACATACCCCTTATGACTGGCAAGACTCCTGCCATTCTGATTCCCTCTGGCCCCTCTCCACTCTCACAGGACAGCCTTGGCAATTTGAATAGACTTTACTTTGCACCCATAGAGTGGTCAGGTTCAGTAACTTCACTGCAGCCTCCCTTAAAGTAGTGATTAGAAGGGCACAGCAGTAAAGCCTAAACACTGTAACGAAGTATTGCTGGTCAAAGGATCCATCAGTGAGCAACCCCTTAGCAGTTTGGGGACTTGTTTGTTTGTGTTGAGACAGGGTCTCTCTGTATCCATGACTGTCCTAGAGCTCACCCACCTTTGACTCCCAGGTACTGGAATCAAAGGCCTGCGCCACTATTACCCGGCGTGCTATAGATTTTTTTTAATCCTGTAAACATACCAGCATGCCAGCATGTCTGCGCTGGTTTTAGATGAATTTGTTAGTGTTCTCCAGTCTCTTGTGGAGTAGTTAACTGATGAGTAGTTAGTACTTAACTGAAGAGTAGGTAGTACTTTGTCATTCTTTCAAGAACTGGTGTTTGTTTTGTGTGGGGCCAGCTGCAGTAAATGGCATCAGCAGGCAGCGTGCAGAGAGTTTCCTTTGTGGAGTCTTTCTCTACCAAAAAGGACAGGGTGCAGAGCTTTTCAGAAAATCACTCATCAGCCTGTGGTGGTTTGCCTTTAGTCCCAGCACATGGGAAGCAGATACAAGTGGATCTCTGTGAGTTGGAGTCCCGCCTAGTCTACAGAATCAGTTCCAGGACAGCCAGGGCTACACAGAGAAACCCTGTCTCAAAAAACGAAAAAAAAAAAGAAAGAAAAAGAAAATTAAACTCAGTTTAAAGAATAATCTCAATTAAAGGGTAGGTTGGTTGGTTATAGTTGCATATGAATAGGACTTAATATAGAATTTCTTAAAGCATAAATATTAAAGTTTATTATGACTTATCATGTATTTCAGCTGTGAATGGTATTTTTCCCAGACACCCCCCCCCACAAAAAAAAAAAAATTAGATCAGCATAACATATAATTGGCCAAGTAAGTTCCAAGTGTGTGAAACTTGAAAATATTTGAATACATGTGTCCATGTTGTTTCCCAGATGGGAAGTACATAGTACTAAAAGTCTGTTCTTTTTTAATACAGCATAGAGACTGAAGATGGCGATTACATGTTCTGCTTTGATAACACATTCAGCACCATTTCTGAGAAGGTAATTTTCTTTGAACTTATCCTGGATAACATGGGAGAAGAGGTTCAAGGACAAGAAGACTGGAAAAAGTATATTACTAACACAGATGTCCTCGAGATGAAACTAGAAGATATCCTGGAATCCATCAATAGCATCAAGTCCAGACTAAGCAAAAGTGGCCACATACAAACTCTGCTTAGAGCATTTGAAGCTCGTGATCGAAACATACAAGAAAGCAACTTTGACAGAGTCAATTTCTGGTCTGTAGTTAACTTGATGGTCATGGTGGTGGTGTCAGCTATTCAAGTTTATACACTGAAAAGTCTGTTTGAAGATAAGAGGAAAAGTAGAACTTAAAACTTCAACACAGATTACTTAATGATGAAAAAAAGAGGTAGAAAATTCTAATACACTGTTACAGTCAAGATATTAGTCATATTCCCCATAACATTTTTAAAAATGTATGTAAGTGTAAGATATGTAAAATTTAATATGAAAGGAAAATCATCACTTTATGTCCAGATAACTTTATTGACCCAGTTATACTTAAGTATAAAACAAGATGCCATGTAAAATTTAGATTTGATTGAATGAAGCCATAATAACTATTTTCCTAAGGTTAAAAATCCTTCCCTGATATCATATATGAATGAAATGAATTAACAATGTTTATAAACATGCCACCAGTTTGCTTTTACCTAGATTTTCTCTGTACATGTGGCAGGTACAAAGTAATTAAAGAAGTTTCCAATACATTACATTATAAATCATTTGAGAATTATATAATCATGGGCTGAATAGATCAGCTTTTCTCTACTAAATCTTTCCAAAAAGAGTAAATAGAAGCATATCACTGAAAAAATATTTATGTTTTTACAACCAAATATAATGTGAAATATTATCCACAAGTATTGGTTTTTATATACTTAGTCTATATTTCCAAAAGCTAACATTTTTATAATTAAAACTGGGAAGGCATTCTTTCCTCATAAAAATTAGGCTTTGTCTTTTGTCTTTGATATAAGGTATATAAAGGGTAGTTGATGTTTATGAATAAGATGCATTCTACCTAGACATTAGCTAAGATTAAATTAGAGATAAGATGAATTATTTTTATATTACACATCAACAGTGTTATGTTGGTTTCTGCACAGCTGTTGGTATTGATAATGCAGGTGTGAGGGACATACTACTGAAAAGATCTGACATTAATGTAAATAAACAGCACCTTTCTAAAGTCTGAAAATCAACAGAAACATGGAGGAAAAATGAGATAAACTTGACAACACTAGACCCACAAGTTTACCTAAAGAGAAGTGTAATATCAGGAATCAGATGGGCTCTTCTTGCCGTCCCAATTATAATAGAAATCATATCAAAGGAGGGTAATCTGAAATTCCGTGGAAGAAATTGTATTTGTCATAGATTTTATTTTCTAGTTACTGTTTTTATTACAAATGTTCAGATAGATTTTATGAAATGTACATCCTACCATAAGATTTAGCACTGGCTATACATATTCATTACAGTTTTTATTATAATTCTCACAAAATTACCTCTGGTCACTTATTGACTTTGAAGGATTAGGACAATCCCAAATTATAAACAGCTAATGTAGAAATAAAAGCCGATACATACAAAAAAATCTGCCTTTCTGGTTTATCAGTCTGTAGTACAATCTTATTAAATACTAGTGATTTAGGTTCATCATGAAACAGAATTTAAGGTACACTCATTTTTAGTGTTATAATAAATGTCTTGTCAATTAGAGATACTCAACAGTCAAATCTGGCTATTGAACCCATATATACATACACACTTTCATTGCTGTAATTCTTATTATGCATTAATGATCTTGCACTACCCTCTACCTCACACAAAATTATGATACCCAGAGAAATACTCACTTCATTTACAATTTATACTCAGAATAGTTCAGAAATACACTTTTCTCCTTCTCAGGCCTTGGGGAGAAGACTAGAAATTTATTTTTCCCTATTCAGAGGCTTTTCAAAATGTGAGATAAATACTATGTATGATCAATAACTGACCAAGAAAATGCCCCAGTATTTATTATAAGCCATGCTTCTACAATAGATGCAGAACAGAGGTCAATGAGATCATTGCCTAAAAAACCTCTCTTCCCTACTTTAAGTACAGGAGAAGCAAGCTATAGGTACCATAACTGAGGAAGCAGAATCCACTGCGTCTTTTCTGTAAGACTGTGATTAAGAATTCTACCTCTTAGATACAGGTAATACTGTACTATACTCTTAACTGCTTACTTAACACTGTATCTGTTACATCATCTTATATGTATGTAATTGTGCCACTGATTTTTTTGAATTCTTATTCAGCTACTCACTGCCATTTTAAATGGTAATAGTAGCTTTATTGGAGAAACAAATAACTTAGGAATGTCAAAGATTTTATTTTTATAGACAAAAGTAAAAAGATACTAAGAACCGTGTTGCCTGTATGAATCATAAAAAAGTAAAATTGTAAGCAAAAAAAAATGTTTATTTTTAAATGTGTATTTTCTGCTTCATATGAGTTTTTTGACCTTACTGTCTCAATTATACTAAAATCAAGTAAGCCATCACTTGGTGTGGTTTTTGTCTTTTTTTTTCCCCTCTTTCTTTTTTTCTTTCTTTCTTTCTTTCTTTCTTTCTTTCTTTCTCTTCTCTTCTCTTCTCTTCTCTTCTCTTCTCTTCTTTTCTTTTTTTTTTTTTAAGACAGGGTTTCTCTGTGTAGCCCTGGCTGTCCTGGAACTCTTGTAAACCAGGCTGGCCTCGAACTCAGAAATCCGCCTGCCTCTGCCTCCCAAGTGCTGGGATTAAAGGCGTGCGCCACCACTGCCTGGCTTTTGTCTTGTTCTTAATTGTATAAATTACTACAGTATTTTAACAGAAGTTTAGAAATCATCGTTCTGAGTTGCATTTGGATTGTGTGCTCTTTTACATGAATGGCAAAAAACAGGCTAAATAAGTGAAGAAAACATAGTTGAAATATAAATCAAAGTATACTTAGGAATCATTATCATTAAACATTATGATGTCTTAAAATTTAAAAAAAAAAAAAAAAAACAAAATAAAACAAAACAAAAAACAAGCAAAAACAAGTACCTGTAATTTTCTACCTACAGTAAAAATTCTTTATCTGAAATTATAAAATATATTGATTTAGCATGTAATTTTTTTCTTCTGTAATATAATACAGTGTGGCTCAAATTGCACTATATGCTGTATTTGTGAACATCTTAAATGAACAACACTGTACTGAGCTCCATACAACTAATAAAAGTTACTATCAAAGAAATCTTACCAACCTATCATAATTGTTGTCTATTCCTTAAAGCTTCTTAAAAATTTTCAATCTTAAGTAAATTTGTTTTCCTTTCCCATTTCAAAAGCCCACCGCTCTCAAGTTTTTGTATCACGGTACTCACTTGGTTTCTCCATTGTGCAAACATATATTTTACCTAAAAGGTCTTTAAGATTTAGAAAAGCAAAGACCACCAGTTAATTGCCCAAAGTCTGGGTTCACTCCTTTATCCCAAGAAGTGTACTCGGTATAAAGCACTGACACCCTGTAATTCACCCCCGGGACCCCTGTGAAGGTTGAAGGAGAGATCAGACTCCACAAAGTTGTCTTCTGACCGCCATATGTAAATTACAGCACATGCATCCACATGAAGACATACAAAAAATTACACACACAAATATATATATAAAATGTTACAATTCTTTAGTCCTAGAATGTAGCTCAGGAAGCAATATCTATTCAAAACAGTATAGAAGTTATCCTTGAATATTAGCCAACTAACCGGTCTTAGGAAATCAAAACTCCTTTGAGGTTACTCCTACATTTGTACAAATAACTGTTAGGAGTGCAGCTGTGGTAGGGTATGCCTTTAATCCCAGTACTCCAGAGACTGAGTGATCTTCATAACTGGAAGCCAGCCTGTGCTACATGACACCCTAATTCAAAGAAACAACAAAAAGCTGGTTGTTAATGGTGCACTAAGGAGGCAGAGGGAGGCAGAGCTCTGTGAGTTTGAGGCTAGCCTGGTCTACAGGGAGAGTACAGGACATCCAGGGCTGTTACACAGAGAAACTATGTCTCAAAACAAGGACAACAATAACAAAACCCCACAAAATGTATATGAAAGAATACAATGATTTATATAGGGATCATATAAATGATTGTCTCCATCATGGTATCTATATACACTCCACACACTGACACAAACCTTTGGGCTCCTTTCCACTTCCATGGCTTTTGGGTTCCCACATTTCTGAAATCTCATGTCATAAGCTAAAGCAGTGTTATGTTTAAGGCCTGGCCAGGAAAGGGGCACAGATTCAAAATCTGAATGTTATTTAAAAGGGGGACACAGGAAGTTGTGTTCTGGATCCCTACATATGTGTATGTGCGTAATATATGCTACATGTATGGGTTCCTACAGAAGCCAGTAGATGGCATCAGATTCCCTGTAGCTGGAGTTACAGGCACTTGTACACTGGTGACAGCCATCTGATAACCCATATCTAAAAAGGACAATTCAGCGCAAGGAAAAACCTTATACTTTTTTTTAGCTCTTTGATCAGAAACATGAGGAGCTGAGATAGCTCGGTGTTAAGAGCACTTGTTGCTCACAAATTCAACAAGCACCTGGGTTCAATCCCAGCACCTACAGTGGTAGTTCACTACCATCTATGATTCCAGTTCCAACCTCTTCTGACTTCCACGGACACCAGGCACACATGTGCATTCAGGCAAAAAACACAGCACCTTATTTTAAGTTTTTCAAAAGAATCAACAGCGTGATAATGTGAGAATCTTGCTCTTTTACTAAATCATGTAACCAACTTACATGTATTGTGTCTTAGAGAACCAGGAAACAGTAAAAGGAATAGTTACAATCTATTACCCAGTGCTAACACTAACTCCGTTTCTTTTTTTTTTTTTGGTTTTTTGAGACAGGGTTTCTCTGTGTAGCCCTGGATGTCCTGGAGCTCACTCTGTAGACCAGGCTGGCCTCGAACTCAGAAAATAGCAAAGGTTTTATACCATGATTCTGTAAGGCTTGTTTTTGTTGTTTTGGTGTGTGTGGTGTGCAGATGACACAGAGGCCAGAGGTCAACACTGGGCATATTCCTCAATTGATCCACCCCTTGAGACCATGGTCCTTCACTAAACCTGGGAGTCAGTGATTTGCTACACTGGCTGGCCAGTGAGTTCCAGACAGCTATTTCACCTGCCTGTCTTGTGTCTATGTTGGGATTTACAGGCTGCTCTGCTATAGCCAGCTTTTCGTATGGGTGCTAAAGTCACAAACTCAGATGGAGAGTCAAACACTTAGCCATTTCCCCAGCCCCGGAAGCTTGAGTAGAAATAGTCAAATACAGAATAAGTAACTTCTGATCCAACATTAAAAATTAGAGTAAACCAAACCAATTTTAATACTTTTACTTTGGTTGGTTGGTTTTGTTTGTTTTGATTGAGATAGGATCTCTCTGCATAGCCCTGGCTGTCCTGGAACTCACTATATAGACCAAGGTAGCCTCAAACCTGCAGAGATCAGCCTGCCTCTGTCTCTGAAGTACTGGGACTAAAGACATACACTGCCATGCCTGACTTTTTAATACATTTTAATTAAGATGAAATTCACCTCCCCCTTCTGTATCTTCCCTTCCCTAATTCAATGTAAAATATACATATATATATATATATATATTACATATACATTATATATAATATTTATATATATATTAAATGTGTATATATAATATATTACATATATATTAAGTCCAAAACATTATTTTAAATAACCAATAGAGGGGCTTGTCCCTGGGAGTGGCCCACTCTCCCCCTTCTAGCAGCCTATATAGTTTTTCCTGGTGGGGGATGGGGACTCCAGGAAAATGTCCTTTCCAAATCAGTATGTCTATTATTACTGGAGATTTAATACTAGGGGGAGGGGGAGATGTTGATTTGCATTTTTTAAAGGGTTTACGGGGACTGGAAAGATGGATCAATGGTTAAAGAGTACTGGCCTGGGTTAAAGAATTGACCTGGGTTCAATTCCCTGTAACTCTGGTTCCAGGGGATCTGACATCTTCACACAGACACACATGCAGGTGAAACACCAATGCACATAAAATAAAAATAAATAAATCATTGAAAAAGAGGGGGGGTGGTTACTGGCCGGCCTGGAACTCAGACCTAACTGCCTCCACCTCAGGAGTGCTGGGATTAAAAGCATATGCCACCACACCCATCAAAACCTAACCTTTTGGTACTGGAGAGATGGCTCAGAGGTTAAGAGCACGGTCTGTTTGTCCAGAGGTCCTGAGTTCAATTCCCAGCAACCACATAACCATCTATAATGAGATCTAGTACCCTTTTCTGGCCTGCAGGGATACATATAGGCCAAACACTATATACATAATAAATACATAAATCTTTAAAAAAAAAAAAAAACCGAACCTTTCTACTTTTGATTTAAAGAAAAACAAAAAGCCATAGTAATGCCATTTGTCGATGGAAGCTGAAATCTAGAGGTTCAAAGATACATTTTAAAATGTATTTGACAATATGGAAGAGAAATTGAATCATTACCATACTGCTAGTGGAATTTAAAAGGTAACCACTTTGGAAAATATTCCTGAGCATTTTGGTTTGGTTTGGGGTGGGGGGGGGTGTTTTGCTGTTTATTTGTTTTGGGCCTTTCAAGACAGGATTTCTCTGTGTAGTCCTGGGTGTCCTGGCACTAGCTCTGTAGACCAGGCTGGTATGTCTGCACCTGAGTCTACATTTATCATTTATATGCACCACATACATGCAATACCAGCAGATACCAGAAGTGGGCATTGAATCCCCTGAAACGAGGAGCTGTACATGGTTGAGAACCACCAAGCTGGTGCTGAGAACTAAATCCAGGTATTCTGAAATAATAACCACAACAACTCTTAACAGCTGAGTCATCTCTCTAGGACCCCTAAATTTCTTTAAGAAAAAAAAAAAAAACTAATAAGGGGGAAGGTATGGCTGCCATTTTTAATCCCAGCACTCAGGAGGCAGGATAGGAGGATAGGCAGATCTCTGAGATCAAGGCCTGTCAGATCTACTTTTCAAGTTCCAGGACAGTCAGGATTACATCAGAACTGTCTAAATAATAATAATTTTAAGAACAACAGCAGCAACACAGAGCTAGCAGGTGGCTCTGAGTTGGTAAAGGCCTCTGTTGGCAAACCTGACAAACTGAGTTCAATCCCGATGAGAGACACCGTGGAAGGAAAGAACTAAGCAAAGTTGTCCTCTGGCCTTTACAAAACCACAGAGGGAGAAAATATATAACAACATATATAATATATATTTATACACACACACACACACATATCTCCTAACATTTGCCCTACTGAGCATTTATTCATGAGAAACAAAAATATTTAAATAAAAATCCCACACAAATGCACAAAGCCACTTTATAATAACAGAGTATCAACAAATAAATAAATGTCAGTAATCTGTCTCATGAAATTATTACTCAAATTATTCTGCTAAAGGTGGGGGAAATCTCCCCTTTACTGTTGGGGATAGAATCCAGGGCCTTGCATGTGTGGGGCAAGCACTTTCCAAATATCGGAGCCAGGAAAACCATACTGATACTTGGCAACAACTTGAATGAGCCTCAAAGCATTTAACTTTGTGAAAAACTCACATATGTTTTGTATTTATGTAACCTCTGGTAATAAGTGGGCACACCATAAATGTGGCGGGCACCATCACCTAGAGATGTTTTTTAAGTGATCAGAGCATTGATATGGGAAGAACGATGTGTTTCCAAATATTGTGGTTCTCATCCTGTGACTCCACAGGTCTATTACCTCCACTTTTTAGTTGTTGGCTTTTACTTTTTAATTTATTTATATTCATGTATGCTCATACACTGTTGCTGTCTTGAGACACACCAGAAAGCATCAGATCCCATGACAGATGGGTGTGAGCCACCATGTGTCTGCTGGGAGTTGAACTCAGGACCTCTGGAAAAGCATTCAGTGCTCTTAACCACTGAGCCATCTCTCCAGTTTTTTAAAAGGTGTGAATTTTCGGCAATTATGGCGCAACAGGTAAAAGGACATTTTTAAAAATTGGGATAAGTGTTGGGAGTCGACTTTTAGCAGAAAGCGGCTAGAAAGCAGCTATTCACACGCCGTATATGCCTGCAAGGTGCACATGGTATCTATGCCTGCAAGGCACACGGTGCACGTGCTATCCATGCCTGTAAGGTTTACATCATATCCACGTGCCTACAATGCACGTGACAAAAGTGTATAAATACCCCAGATTTCCCTTCAATAAAAGAGACTTGATCAGAACCTCTGTCTTGTCTCCATTCTGTGCGTCTCTTCCCCTTATCCCTACTCTCTCTCTCTAGACCCTGACCTTAAGACCAGAGCGGCAGTTTGGGCTGAGCAGTGGTGACACACGCCTTTAATCCCAGCACTTGGGAGGCCAAGCCAGGCAGAGCGGAGCAGGTCGCAACATTTTTGTTATAGTAACTATTCAGGCATTGTTAAGTCTTTTGTCGCTAGCCAGGCAGAGCAGAGCAGGCCGCAACAGATAAGTGACTCCTTCACCTGCAAAGTTTTAGCTGTAAAGAACTCAGAGTTGAGATATATAAACATAAATACTTAATATCTAATACAAAAATGTAAATTGTTTCATTATTTTGTAGGGAGAGGGTGGGTGGGCTCCAGTGTGACACAGCACACTTGCATATTTGGAAGTTAGAAAGATGAAGTCCGTTCTCTCTTCCCACCATGTCAGTACTAGGTACTGAACTCAGATCAAGTTTGGCAGTGACAACCCTGGAAATTCCCTTTTTAAAATGTATGAGTGTTCTGTTTGCATGTATTTCTGTGCACACTACATGTGTACAGTGTACATGTGGCTGACTGTTGGGAGCCGACTTTAGCAGAAAGCGGCTATCAGCTTTGCAGCCATCTTGAGCCATATACCCTGACATGAGACTTGTTTTTCAACAGCCTACAAGAGCTGAAGCACACTCTGATATCCCACATATTTTGTTTTGCTGTTTACTGCCCCCAGCTGCAAGGGCACACGTGGTAGCCACGCCTGCAAGGCATGCGGTTCACATGCTATCCATGCCTTACATGCCTGTAAGACACACGTGGTAGCCACACCTGCAAGGCATGCAATTCACTTGCTATCCACATGCTATCCATGCCATACATGCCTATAAGGTGCATGTGGTATCCACGCCTGTAAGGCTTACATCATATCAACACCTGTAAGGCATGTGATATCCATGCACCTACAAGGCACGTGGCAAAAGCCTATAAATACTCCAGATTTCTCTTCAATAAAAGAGACTTGATCAGAACCTCTGTCTTGTCTCCATTCTTTGCGTCTCTTCCCCTTAATCCCTCTCTCTCCTCTCTCTCTCTCTCTCTCTCTCTCTCTCTCTCTCTCTCTGACCCTGACCCACAGACCGGAGCGGCAGCTTGGGCCAGGAAACAGTGGCCGCCAAGCGTGGAGCGGAGAGGGCCACAACAGCTGACCAGGAGAGAGAGTCGAATCCTCCAGGAGTTAGCAGTGTCTGTGTGCCACATGTGGGTGCTGGAAGCTGAACTGAGGATGCTCTAAAAGAACAGCCAATGTACTTTACCACGGAGGCATCTCCCGAGCCTGTATTTAAATTCTTAAATATAAAAGGAACAGGATTTAAAAAGAAATTTTTTTGGTTGTCATAACTCTAGTTACCAGGCCTATAAGTACCTCTCCCAACTGAACTATCTTGTTAACCCAGGACATTTTTAAACTGCTGGCAAATATTCCTTCGCCAACAACAAAGGAGAAAACAGTAACTTACAGAGTGCCCAGCCTCTGGACATTCTACCATAGACACTGTCTACAGCATTACACTTGAAAGCTGAAACAGAGCTTACACCCACCTTCACCTCACCCAAAAATTCATGTTTTCAGTAGCTTTATTTTGTTGGACCACATTTATAGCTACCCTCAGCCAGAGATTGGATATATCAGGTAGACAAGGAATAGAAAAGAACCTATAAAATATGCAGCGGGCCCATTTATTATATCACATGCAACTGTTTCCAAAGGGAAGAGCAATGAATAGCTATCCTCTGCAGACATGCCTCTTCCAGCATAGGCAAAGCAATGATAATAAAAAATGCAAAGTACTAAGTATAGTACTTTGGAAAACATAAAAGCAAAATCTGCTTTTCAGCAGTCAATAGGGACAAAAACAGGAAGCATTAACTTATTATTATTATCTCTTATTGTACTGGACCCTTAAGCTTAGGTTGTGTGGTGCCCCTAGGTAACGTCACTTATCACACCATCTCAAATTGAAGGATGCAAACCCTCTACTAATTGAAGGGAAAGAACATATTTATTTGCCACACAATATTCCTAGTATATTAGTGTATTATATATAATTCTGCTTCGGCTCTGCCAGTACAAACATGGCCAGTATAGATCACTACACACAGCATTTTCTTTTAAGATTTATTAAAGTTCACTGTAGCTGTCTTCAGACACACCTGAAGAGGGCATCGGATCCCATTACAGATGGTTGTGAGCCACCATGTGGTTACTGGGAAATGAACTCAGGACCTCTGGAAGAGCAGTCAGTGCTCTTAACCACTGAGCCTTCTCCCCAGACCCCAGTTTTTAATTGAACTTTTCATGTGATTTAAAAATGGGGCAAAGGTCTCTTGCCTTGTCTTTTGCATCCATGTACTACCACTGCCCTAACCTTCACACCACCCAGAGCTGCACTCCCATGGACCTGTTCCAGCCATCTGCTCTTTCCTGCCAACTAAGACATGACAATTTGGAGGTAGTAGAGAAGTAACATTTTCTCCAAGTCAGGTTTAGATGGGAGAGTACTCATCTATGAGTAAGATCCATAATTGGAAATTTTAATTTTTTAAAATTTATTGTATGCATTTGTGTGAACACACACCATAACATTCTTGGAAAAGAGGGACCAGTATACCAGAGGAAATCTTTAGGAATCAGTTATCTTCTCCCACTATGTAGATCCCAGGGATTGAACTTCTGTTATCAGGCTTGGTGGCAAACACCATCACCTGTGAAGTCATCTTACTGGTCCAAGATCTGCATCCTTTGAAGGTGTCTCAACGTTTAGTATGCAAGGTTCTCTTTGACTAGACTGTAAAAAATGCGTGTCATTTTCTAAACAATTCTCAAATTCCAAAAATAAAATCTCTAACCCAGAAGGCACTTCTGGGAATTCCTATTATTTTACTTTTGCTGTCTTTCCCAATGTTGCTCCTCCTCCCCCGCCCTCCCCCCACATAAAAGGGGACAGTTTAACACAGCATTCAAATGGTTTAAATATTTTTTGAAGATATACACACACACACACACACACACACACACACACACACACACACACACACACACACACACTGTAGCTGTCTTCAGACATACCAGAAGAGGACATCGGATCCCATTACGATGGTTGTGAGCCACCATGTAGTTGCTGGGAACTGAACTCAGGACCTCTGGAAGAGCAGTTGGTGCTCTTAACCACTGAGCCATCACTCCAGTCCTTAAATATTTAATAAGTACATTATCCTTAGTTTTTCTTTCCAATATTCTATTCCTCACTTATTTTGAAGCAAACACGGTGACTAAGGTGTTAATCGGTATGGTACATGCTTAGCACACTTGAGGCCAGAGTTCGACCCACAACATAACCAAAAGTAGTATTTGCGGGCTGGTGAGACGGCTCAGTGACAACATGCTTACAATGTACACTTGAATGGAACCCAGGTAACGGATGAAGGAGAAAACTGACTGTCCTAACTTCCAGGCATACACTGTAGCGTGCATGCACATACATACACATACATGCCATGCAAACGGTCTTATTTTTTGGCTTTCAAGACGGGGTTTCTTTATGTAGCTCTGGCTGTCCTAGAACTCAGCCTGTAGACCAAACTGGACTCAGAGAGATCTATCAGCCTCTTCCAAGTGCTAGATTAAAGGTGTATGCCATCACCACACCCAGCAAAAATATTTTTGAAAGTAAAACTATTCATTTTTCTCTTTGTCTATGAAACTGTTAGGTTCGTTTGAAGACTTTTGTCTGAGACAGTCCCTGTGTAGTCCTAGCTGGCCTGAAATCAAGAGATCCATCTGCCTCTGCCTTCCTGCCCCACTATATCTGGAAAAACAAAATATCGTTTTTTAAGACTTACGTGCTTTTCCTACATGTTTTGCATGTGCACCATGTCTGCCTGGTTCCTCCATAAGTCAGAAGAGTTGGAACACCTGAACTGGAGTTAAGAATGGCTATGAATCGCCATGTGGGTGTTGTAACAGAAACTCGTCCTCGGCTAGAGCACCAAGTACTCTAAACCACTAAGTAATCTCTCCAGCCCCAGAATTAGTTTTTGACAGGGTCTCATGTAGCTCAGGCTGCCCTTGAATTGTATAGCTAGGACTGACCCTAAACTACTTACTTTACTGCCTCCATCTCCCCAGTGTTGGAATTAGAAGCATGACCCACCATTAGCAGTTTTCTTCAGTGCTGGGATCGATCCAGGGCCCTGTGCAAGGCAAATGAGGACTCTACCAACTGAGCTACACCCCTAATCCAGAAGTCAAACAACACAATGAAACCCTTTTTATTTGTATTGACATTTTTTCCTTGTTCTGAAAATTTTTTATCCTGCTCTAATTATTTTTAAATACTGTAATAACAAGTAAGAAACACATTTATAGGGTCTAGAGAGATGGCTTGGTGGTTGTTGCTCTTGCAAGGACCCAGATTCAGTCCCCAGCCACCTACAAGATGGTTCACAAGCATCTGTAACTCTATTTCCATGGAATCTGATCTGGGACACTCTTGTGACTCCCACAGGCACCAGGCACATATATGGTGTACATACAGGCATGGAAGAAAAACACTCATACACACAAATCTATAAAAAAGATTATTTTAATTTTCTACATGCCCTGCCATGTATCCATCACAAAAGAAACCAGTGTGCTGTTCTGTTAAATAGTCAAGGGCGTGTTTTTGAAATAAGGGATACGATCTGGGAATGCAGCTTAATCCACTGTTTTTCTCCAGCACAAGTGAAGCCCTGATTTGTTTGTTTTCAAAGATTTATTTATTTAATGTATATAAGCATCCTGTTGCTGACACAGCAGAAGAGGGCATCGGATGTAATTACAGATGGTGGTTCCTGGGAGTTAAACTCATGACCTCTGGAAGGGCAGTGTACTCAACTGCTGAGACATCTCTCCAGCCCCCTGGTGTTTTGACCCTCAACCCCCATAAAATCCAGCATAGTAGCTACATGTCTGTAATCCAAGCACTCAGAAGATAGGGACAAGGGAATCACAAGCTCAGGTCCTCCTGGGATACATAAAATTGTCTCAAAACAAATAAAGGATAAAAATAAAAACCACAAAATTCAAGCTGGAGAAATGTTACGTTTAGTACTTAAGAGAAATGCTTCTCTTTGGAGGATCTGAGTTGTTCCATGACCCACACCTTAGGGTATTTGGCTGCTAGGTCCTCTCTGGCATTGACAGACACCAGAACACAGAAGAATGCACACACAGTGTATAAAAGCATTTGGGAAACAGTAGGCAGCTGCTGTAAGACCAGGGCTAGAGTATACAAGATGCCTCACAATTTGGTGCCGACCCCTCCCAACTTCATCCATTACTATCACGCACTGTTCCTGCTCTCTAGCCAACCAAACCTACCTGCATGCTTTGCCATCCAGTTAGTCCTACCTCTCCACACCCGTGACTTAATATCCACTTCCCTCTGTCTCTCCTACTTAATGATATCATTAGCTTCTCAAGCTCTCAAACTCGATGCTGTCAGTCCTACTACTTGTGTGCAGCCCAAGTTCTAGGGTAAACATCTGACTGAAGTCATTGGCTTTTACAAGTACTCATACCCGCTTGGCGGTGGCGCACGCCTTTAATCCCAGCACTTGGGAGGCAGAGGCAGGTGGATTTCTGAGTTCGAGGCCAGCTTGGTCTACAGAATGAGTTCCAGGACAGCCAGGGCTACACAGAGAAACCCTGTCTCGAAAAACAAAAAACAAAACAACAACAAAAAAAAGACAAGTAGTTATACCCCCATCATTTAGGGAACAGTGATTGTTCTCTGTGATTTAGAGCAGATTCTGAGGGAACGGGAGCTCTGCACGCAGTCCACAGTAAGAACGGGAACTGCTCCTTCAAGAATCAGAAACGCACAGGTCACATCCGAGTTTTGGTATGAGGAATTTGACTCTAAAAATAACTTTCCAGTTACAGTAATATGCTTCTGTCAGGGACTGAACCTCCCTGCCGCCTTCGAGGTCTTCCTGGAGTGACTCTGATTGTCCAGGAACTGGTTTTACAGCTCCCTTCATCCTCTAATGCACCCCACATACTTTTTATCTCATTAATATATATCTAATCTAACAGAAACCACACCCACCAGAAATCTAACCCATCCACAGCCTCAATCCTGGCATTGTTGGGTTGAATTCTTGAGACAAGCAAGCAGGAGCTAGCAGTAGCAGACAGCCTAGACAGTTCCCTGGGCCACAATCCACAATGCATGCACCCAATGGAAAGATGTTTGCAATACCTAAAATCCAAAATATTTATGAATATTTGGGTAGAAAACATAAAATTGTTTAAACACACACAGGAGCCTGGTATAGTGGTATGTACCTTTGTCAGGAGACAAAAGGCTAATAGATTTCTAAGAGTTTATGGGTAGCCCAGTCTACACGGTATGACCCTACCTCATAAAAGCACCAAAATACCTGGTATGGACCTATGTTAGAAGGTGGATGTGTGACAAGACTACAAGTACTTGCTGCTTTGAGACCGGCTAAAGGCTTAAGAATCCACCGGAGAGGAGATGAGCAAAGATTTTCGTAACAGCCTGGAGCAGATCCTCTCGCTGCTTCCCTTGACTGGTTTTCTTCCAAGTCCTTAAGGTTTTTAGATCTTTTTTGCCTTTTAGTCTCAATTCTCATTATAAAATGGAGCTGTGGAAAAGCATGCCACTTCCTGAATGCTGTTCAGTCTTTGTAAAAGTGAATTAGTGTATCATTTATTCTCACAGGTTATGGATAAAATGCCTGCAAATCTGAACCAGGGAAAATTCCTCAGTGAGTAGTTTGCTGCAAACTGCAAGAGGAGCAGAGTTTGAATCCTAGGATGAACATAAATAGCTAGGCAAGACACATGTGACTCCAGTACTTAGAAGACAAAGACAAAAGACCCACACACAAAACTTGCTGGACAGGCTGAATTGGTGACCTTCAGAATAGGAATAGACCCTACTTCAATAAAGTAGAAAGACAGAAGATAAAGTCGACCAACCTAAGCCCTCCATACATGTAGGCATACATGCATGCACATGTGTATCTACTATGTGTGAATCTACATGCTCATACACAAAAAGCATCCCAGAAAATTCCCTGCAACAGTATAATGAGGGCAGCCAATAGCACATTCATGTCCATCTGAAACTTCACACCAGGTTTGTATCTCTGTTCCTCCCAAAGCTCCCTTCAAGACAGGGTCTCTGAAGCCTTGGCTGTCCTAGAACTTGCTCTGTAGTCCAAGGTGGCCTTGAACTCACAGAGATCTGCCGACACACAAACCTCTTCAGAAATATATACATATACTTAAAACTAAAAATAAAATTTTAAAAAAGTTTTGAGGTAGCTGGGTGGTGGAGGCACATTCCTTAAATCCCATCATTTGGGATGTGGGGACAAAGACACAACAATCTGAGTTTAAAGCCAGCCTGGTCTACAGGATGAGTTCCAGAATAGTCAGGGCTACATTAAAAAACAAACAAACAAACAAACAAACAAACAAAAAAACAAAAAAACCTATCAAAAGAAAAACAAAAACAAGATTAGAGTTATAAAACAAACCAAGTTGCTATCCCCACATTGGTCATGAAGCAATCACCTAGCTATCAAACTTCCAAACCTCTCTGTTCTGTAAAAAGTCATGAAAAACAAGATCTTCAGTGAACAAAGGCAGAGACAACACCTCCTTTCTTAAATTATAACCAGGAGCTTAACTCAAGAATTGTAAGGTGCAAAGTTTTATTTACATAAAAACTTTTCCCAGAAAAACATACTTAACGTCTTTTCCCTTATTCTATAGTAGAGTTTGTAAGAGGGAGACAGGCACATAAGACAGCAATCACCTAGGCTGGGCTGAGTGTGTAAGAATTCCTATCGAAATCTCTGTAACGTCCACTATATACAGCAACACAGTAATGTTCATAGTTTACTAGTTTACAAGTTACAGAACCTACTATGAGCTAGGCATGGCGATGACAGTACTTGAGAAATAGTAACAAGGATGAGGGTCAAGGGTTCACACCAGCAGGATTTCCCTATCTCCTCCTGCGGGAAAGCCTGTCTCAAACAACAAATGTTAGGACTGAAAAAAGGTATCAAAAATGACCATAGTGGAGTGGAAGGGTAGCTAGGAGTTCAAGACCATCTTCAACTACATAGCAATTTCATGGCAGGCCTGGACTACACAGGGCCTAAAAAAAAGAAGGGAGGAACAGAGACAAAGAATCTATAAAGTTACAATTCGAATATTTTTCCACTATGTACTTATTACATGATCTTGAAATCTGGAAGTTACAAAGGAGGAGATACAGAAATTTAAAAAAAAAAAAACCCAAGTGCTGGGATTAAAGGCGTGCACCACCACCGCCCTGCCCAGAAATCAAAATTGAGTCTTAAATGATTATTAAAAGATTATTTTCAAGTATATTTCTAGAAAGTTTGAGTTTGGAGAGATGGCTCAGCAGTTAAGAACACTTGCTCCTCTCCCAGAGGACCCAGATTCAGTTTAGACACATGGTGGACATAGGTATATGTAGGTACCCACAAATAAATTTTGAAGAAAAATAAAGTATTGTAACATATTTTCAAACTAATACTAAACAAAACTCAACAAAAATTTTTAGTAGTTACAAATTCTGTTCACTAAAATTTACTTTGCATTTCACTAATAGTATTAAATGACACCTTTTAATGTTTGCTATTTTTTGTTTTTGTTTTTGTTTTTTGAGACAAGGTTTCTCTGTATATTCCTGGCTATCCTGGAACTTATTCTGTAACCAAGGCTGGCCTCAAACTCCCAGAGTTTCAGCCTTTCAAGTGCTGGGATTAGCAGACTAAAGACGTGTGCCACCACTGTCTAGCCCAGCAGGGTATATTCAGACAAGGCAGTGGTGGCCAGAGCCATTAATGCCAGCACTTAGGAGACAGAGGCAGCAGATCTCTGAGTTTGAGGCCAGAATTCTAGGGCAGTGGGAGTTACACAGAAAAAACCTATTTCAATCGCCTTCCACCAAAAAAGTTTCCAGAAAGGTATCAACTTTCTTAGTACATTGTTAAGTAACAGAGGGTGGAATAACCATAATAAAATAAAATCAATAATATAATATGGTATTATCTATCTAAAGACTAGGTTATAAGAAGATGGAATTACATTACAAGAGAGGCCAGTGGCAGCCCACAGGCTTGTGCAGACCTTTCAAATATTTTCAAGACTGAGCACGTAACCCTTTAAAATATACAATGTTAGTAGAAATTCTAACTAAATACTACAGAATAACATAGTTTTGATTGTTTTTGTCAGATGCAAAAACATCTGACAAAAAACATTTTACTCAATGTTATCCAGGGTTCTACTGTTATTCTTTTCCCCATACACCAATGTTTGTTCATTCAGGAACTTACCATCAGCTTCTAGAGGAATGTATGTCACACAGTAGGGGTAAAAGGGATGACTGACGATAAATACAGCAAACACAACAGCCTCTCAAGTATAATACTCAAGTACAATACTACAAAGCCTGCACGCTGACAAATGACTAGATTAGGAATTTTGGACAGGATATTTGTGAAGGTTTTAAGTGTCTGTTTAAGATGCAATGGGGAATCTCTTAAGTGAATTACTTTGAAGAAACGGAATTACTAAGAATTCATTTTGTATTCATCTCCAGAAACAGAAAATGCCAATAAACAAGGAGAGAGTTGGGCAGTTCATTTGTAATCTTGTTCATTTGTAATCTTATTCTTGTTCATTTTTAATTATTTTGGACAGGGTCTCAACTATATAGCCCAGGCTAGCCTCCAACTCATGATCTTATCTCAGACCCTCAAATGGTAAGGGATTCTAGCATATACCCACACACTGACCTTATACTAAGTTTAAAAATAAATTAATATTCCATGTTGCTATTACTTACAAACATTTGTATATACTCCATCTACTTGCTTTACAGAGATTCTACCTATTTCTCCCATGTCAAAATATAACAGAGCTATCTAGGTTTCCTAACTAACGCCAATTAGAAAACTTGACACTTCACTGTCAAGTTCTCATTTCCCTGATCACAAACTATGACACATCAAATGCCTTAAGAGAAACTGAATGGGACTTCTGAAGTTTTGTACTAAAATATAATTCAGAAAAAAAAATGGGTACCCTTTGGGTAGGGGGCTATCTGCTACTATTATCTGTTGGCCTTAAAATACACTCTTTCAAACTCTATTAAGTGTTTAAAGCCAAAATATATTCTAACTGAAATTTAATAGTCCCTAACAGGGGCACAAAGCAGCCAAAACCACAACTTCATCCCAACACTGATAAACAGGAATCTAACTATATCCATGACAGAAACCAAACAACTCAAACATTAAACTGTCAACAAAAAAACAAAGCTGGGACACACGCCTGAGTTCCACTCACCACCTGCCAGGAAAGACCCGACTCCCACCGCCAACATTAGAACTTACAGGGTGGGTGGTGCTACACACACGTGTGGCCTCAGCACCCAGGACAGGAAGACTGCGGAGCTGTGCAACACTGAGGATCCACAGTTATTCTGGTAATGCACTCTCAGGAACATAAGAACTGTTTATCATACAGTACCAGGGTTGTTACAAATGTTTTAAATTACAAATGAGAGAGATTAAAATAAGGTCTACTGCAGTCTCTTTTGAAGCTGCTGCTAAGTCTCTCTGAGTCTTTTCCTTTCCTTCTACCTTTTTTTTTTTTTTTTTTTTGGAAACCTAGTCATACTTCCATGATACTTTTTCTAAAAATTTCTGCTCCTGGCCTGTAGCTTCTTGCTGAACCTGCCAGGACCTAAGGCAACAGGCATGGCTCAGTCTTCTCTTCTATGTCTGCCTATTCCAACTGTGCCAAAATTCACAGCTTGTATGCTGCTTTTCTTTTTCTCTAAAATGCTTCAAACAAAAAAGGAAGGTATATTATTTTTACAACTTTTCATTCTGTAGAATAGAACCCCCCCCCCAAAAAAAAAACCAAAACCATTTTTAACAAAAATGGAAAATCTTTTTACATGTGCCCCAATACCTATGAAGAAAAAACAACTGTGAAGTCTGACTTTCTTTAGTATTTGGAAGAGGGAAGGACAGAAACAGTGTCTTTCAAATACAAAGCATGTAAGCTGGCTACATACCCTTTTCTAAAACATCACTCATGGTGAACACACAATACTATCATTATGACAAAAGGAAACAGGAGCAAAGTTCTTCAAAGACTAACTTAAAGTATATAAAAGTAGAATTGAAAATTCATCCCTCTCTAGCTAAATAAAAGCAGTTTACTACTGCACCAGTGTGTATTTTCAAGCAAATACAGAAGAAAAACTCATTAGCTCTTTTAAAAATACACACATTTAATGTTGGTCTGTTTTAATTCTAAGTAAAGCAATTTCAAAAATACAAACTGAACATCAGAGCCATGTGAACCACCATGATAAAAGAAAGCAGACATTCACAATAATTACGTCTAGAGACAGTTCAGCTTGATAAATTGTCTTCCAAGTATCTTAAAGAATTACTAAAAACACTGCTGGTGTTCAGTTAAAATTAAAGGACTTTGGGAAAAATGAAATATGATACAGCTGGAGTGAATCAGGTTACACGGGAATTACATTTTCCATTACCCCTAGATATAAACAAACATTCAAAAATTAACACAATCTCTGTGTTATTCAAAATATTGCAGCTGCAGGAAAGGCAACTTTAAATTAATAGCTAGGGGAAATCCAGTTTTGGTGGAGGTGAACAGAAGTGACAGTTTGTGATTTGCACTTTGTAAAGCTCATTATACCTGGTCAACCAGGAACCAAAAGCAGGACAAAAAGTTCTCTGCTTCTTTTGGCTACAATGTGACAAGAAAAATCATCTTTTGAAGATGCTTAAAGAAATAAAGCATGTTTCTTTAAAAAACAGTCAAATAATCAATTAATGGAATAAATAAGCACTAACCATAATTTTAGTATTCTGTCATTAATACACGTCACAGATTTCTTCATTTTGGCAGAAATTTCCCCAATTTTTAGTCTAAAATCCACCAATCATTTTAAAAATGAAATGAAGATCTACCAAAATAATTATTCTTCTGTTTACTCTTTGGCTAAGAAAGAAAACAAGAAAAAAAACAAAACAAAACAAAAAACAGAAGACAACTCTAACACTGGTGATAAAAGAAACTTTTTTTTAACATGTAAAATAAAGATATCAATTTAAAATCTTGGTACATTTTATAAAAACAAGAGGTAATGTTGTAATAAAACAGCAGTTAGCCTCAGCTAGCAACATACTGTTTGTTAACCCTGTGCAATAAAAGACTTTGTTCAGACTACGCTTACTCAAACATGACTAACAATTACTACAGACATTTCAGGAGTCTTCACCGGGCTCCTACAGACTTACTGTTAAAAGTGAGACATTTACAATCATAATGTGCCACAATAACTTGAAAACGTCACTTCTAATGGGAGATACTGTAGATATCACTCGAATTTGTTTTAGGTATTCAACAGCTGAGTTACAAGGACTGAAAAGCACTCTAAAAGCCCATCAACACTGTTGTTCACACCCTTCACACTACATTTGTCTGACACATTTATCTTCATACATAGCAAGCAACAGCACCCAATAAACGCCTGAGAAGAAATGCTGCTGTGTAAATACTGCAACTATTCCTGAAATAAGAATTATGGGATGTATACTCCAAAGCTGCCCATTCCCATAATTGTATTGCATAGGTCACATAATCACACACACGTATATACACATATGTGTATATACATGTACATGCAAAGAATATATTAAGACGACAATGAAGTCTAGTCACAGAGCAATTTACAGGCTCAATATATTTTTTACACTTTGCTTGAAAGAAATTTCAATATTTTACAGTCTTTCAGTAGACATTATATACACTGCACTTTATGAAATCTAAAGGGTATTGAAATAAATCTTTCCAACATTTTGGTAACAAAACACACAATGTTTCTTCAAATACTTGTGCTATCTACATGATCTGTTTGCTCTGATCCACTAATCACGAATGGACTCAATGGAATAGATATAAAAAGTATCTAACACCATGCATGGGTTTGAATCATGTTTAATATCCTATCCTACAAACAGTCTACAAATCTTAAGATTTAAAAAAATTAAGTCTCTCTTCTGGTTTTTAAAAGATATCTTTTTATGACAATATCCGTAACATTGACAAGTACATGTTAAGGCCAGTATCATCTCCTTTTGTGAATATTTTTGTTTTTTCTCTTTGTTTGTTTTTCTAAGAAAGATAATAAAACCCACACTCTTTCTTTCTTTTCTTTTTCTTTTCTTTTCTTTTTTTTTTTTTTTTTTGAACTGCACCAACAGAAAACGAGTGCAGTGAACACAACGCTCAGTCCTAACGCTCACAGTCAGGATGCAGTCGCTCCTTCCCACTCCACAAGATACTGCACCTTGCCATCAAGTGTCACCCGGCGAGCCAGAACTCTGTATTTCTCGCCACATGCTATTCTACCTGCGGCACCGAAGTAACTAGTAATGGAGTTTTTCAGGTGATTGAGCTGTAGCTCCTGATCTGCTAAGTTGTTCAGGATGTCTGTGTTAAGTTCTTCAAACTGATACTCGTCTTTGCCTTCATCATCTTTTACAACTTCTGAGTTCTGAGTCTGGAGTGCTCTTCGTGGAAGCCGACCTCTTCTCCTCCGCAAATGTGGTATTGCAGCAGGCCATGGTCTTCCTGTTCGAGTTCTTTTTCTAGAGTCAGATAATCTAGGGTAGGGAAAAGAACACATCTCCTAAGATCTGTTTTACTTGGGCACCCCCACACCCCGCCCAGGCTCTCATCTTATAGATGAGGCTAGCAGAGCCTCATAAGACTATGAGGACTCTAAGGAGTCTATTGTAAGTATATGTCTGCTGAGGTAAAATTCAGTCTAATTAATAAAAGTCATTAGCACCCTGTTGCTGTCTTCCTTCACACAGATGTCATTGTTTGGTTTGATCTTTATACAGGCTTTCTTCCTTCATGTGCTCTTAAGTTAAAAGAATCCAAGCAAAGCTTGCAATGTGGCTCAGTAACAAAGAGCTTGCCTGGCACACGCAGGCCCTGGCTGCAGTAACTAGCACCACTAAGAAAGAAAGAAACAAATTCAGCCAGGTGGGGGTCTCATGACTGTAATCCCAACACTCCAGAGGCAGGCAGATCTCTGAGTTTAAGGTCACCCTGATTTGCAGAGGGAGTTCCAGGAGAGTTACAGAGAAACTCTGTCTTGAAAACCAAGAGGACAAAAAAGATTCACAGGAAATGAATTTATACATTAGCAACAAGTTAAATGTTTACATTACTAGAAGAGCAGTTTCTAAACTCTAAAACAACAATTAAAAACAAAAAGATCTATGCATTTTTCATGCCTGACATGACGTGGTCTAAGAAAATTACTTTCTGAGGAAATGAATCAAATAAGTAAGCAAAGGAGGAAGGGCTTACTACTAATCAATTTTCTAAGCCTGAAACTATAATCTTTGCACTGTCAAAGGCTTGGTGCTTGACTCAGACATTTAAAATATTTAAAAAGTGCTAAAAGCAAAGCATACTTGTATAGTACAACTATCAGACTCTTTACAACTATCAGACATTGCAAGCAACTATCAGAGGCTGGGCATGGTAGTAACACATGCCTTAGTTCCCAAATTCTGGAGGCAGAGTCAGACAGGTAGAGCTCTGTGAGGCCAGCCTGTTCTACTTAAGTGAGTTTCAGGCCAGCTAGAGGTACAAGGAGGATTTGTCTCAAAACACACAAACAAAAGCAAGGATCTTGGGGGAGGGAAACAGCAAACAGAAAAGTGCACAGCTTATACTGGCCAGCCCTGAGAGCTGACATGTGCAGTGCTTCACACTTGTAATCCTGATAACTCAGTAGACTGAAGCAAAGAGGATTGCCCTCAGTTCTAAGCCAACCTGGGTTGCAAAGTAAAGCATTTAATAAAGGAGTCCTCTAGATGCCCCGGTAAATAAGGTACCTGCTACCACTAGACCTGAAAACCTGAATTCCATCCGCAAAAAGGAGAAAGGAGAGCATGCCTTTGTTTTGGTCCATTACTAAGACCTCATTCGAGAAGAAAAAAATGTTTTTAAGACTTATTTCTCAGCTGGGCAGTGGTGGCGCACGCCTTTAATCCCAGCACTTGGGAGGCAGAGGCAGGTGAATTTCTGAGTTTGAGGCCAGCCTGGTCTACAGAGTGAGTTCCAGGACAGCCAGAACTACACAGAGAAACCCTGTCTCCAACAACCAACAACAAGGAAAGAATTGTAAGCTGACGGTTGTAAGCTGACTGTAAGAATAGTAGGCTCTTGTAAGCACAGATCCAATGGTGTCTCTACTGTTATGTAGCGTTTGTGTTCGAAAAGCATTCAGGTGATTAACAACACAGGCAATAACTATATATATGGTCTGCTTCTCAAAAACCTCAAGGATCACATGATACTATCAACTGCTAAGTTAGTCAATCAAAACAACAAAAAAACTTGACAGGAACTTAGAAAGAACAAGAAACAGAATGCCACTCATGCAGACAATGCTAATTAAATGCAGTGGGCCTAAATGAGTAAACAAAATGTACAAGAACTTGTTGAAAAGTAGGGATACAAGGAAAGAGGGAGGGAACAAGGATTGAGTGTGTGTGTGTGTGTGTGTGTGTGTATTTTTATTGTGAAAGAATAAATAAATGTTTAAAAAGTTAGTAAGCTGAGGAAAAGTCAATATAGGAAGCTTAAAAGACTCAGAAAGCATAAAATGTTATTTTTTTCAGCCTCCTCCCTATGGTTATAAGAGAACAGAGAAAAATCACTGGGAAGAAACTGTTTATGGAGCTGTCTGCAAGTTATGCAGAGACTTCTAGGGATGCAGCTTTTATGAACTGTTATGAGGTGTTAACTATGTTTCAAAGTGACACAGCTGTGTTTAAGTCATATGTGGCTGGTCCTACAAGAAAACTACAATATATATATTCCTACAAGAAATATATATAATAATAATTAATTAAAATTAGAAAAACAAATAAATAAACCCAGCTGGGCAGTGGCACATGCCTTTAATCCCAGCATTCAAAGGAGTGGCAGGTGTTTGAAGCCAGCCTCTTCCAGCACAGCTGAGGTTACAGGGGAACCTCAGACATAGAACACAGACTACCTACCCATAATGCCTGGAAATGCTAGGCGAGGTAGTTTCTCTTGCACTGGAAGCGCCCGTGAGGTCCACAGCTGAGGTATTAGATGAATGTGCAATCCCCTCAGTTCTCCTGAGACAGAAGAATTTAAATGATATAACAACTATATTACATAACAATAGAAATACTAATTCCTTCACAAAGAAATTCCTAGGAAAGAAAAAAGATTAACTATTTACCCTATAGAACAAGGTAAATCCAATGTAGGATTCTCTGAAACTGATTCCTTATCCTGAAAAAGTACAAAAAAAATTTTTAAAGAAAAAAAATTAATACATAAAGGGCAATTCTACTGTAATTGGAATAAAACATTCACTTCTCAATAATTATAAGACTCTTTACTGAGAACATATGCAAACAAATCCTCTTACCAAAGGTAGCTCAGCGGTTTTTTGAATCATTTTTCTTGTATATGGACCAGGAGGACGACCTACAGATTTCTTCTTTCCTTTTTTTTCTATCCCATTGCTTACTTCCCTGAAACAAAGACTGTATTTAATCCTTGCATAAAGCAAAAATGACAATGGTTTTACATAGCTAAATAATTTTAATTCTTATTTTTGAAAGTTTTAAGGAAAAGGGTGCTCTCCTTACTATAAATCTAATATATGCTTATTACTTCAAGATTTTAAAAAAATTAAAAAAAAAATCACCAAAAAGCCATACTAGCTAAAAGATTTTAAAACTTTAACTTACTTCTTACTACTTACTAGTGAAAGGTTTCAAGAATTTACTACTAAAAATGACTACAAAATTAGCTAACCTTGTGAAAATACCTATATTAAAAATTTCACTATCAACAGTTTCTCTTTAAATACACAGTCTCAGACATATCATATATTCGTGTATGTAAAGGAACATTTGTAATACCATCAGAAACAGAATAAAGGAGAAACAATAAATCTTCCATACTGAGACAGAGCCTCTGACAGTTCACACTGCAAACTAGAAAATCATTCAAAAAGCAAGTAGTAAAAAGTGTATAGACAAGGATATAGCCAACAGAGAGAAGAATGAGAGGAAGAGACAGGAACATGGACAACAGCTGCTACAGAAAGGTATAAAAGGGACACAAAGATGCTTCCTGTGCTGAAGGACTCACAACATAGATATTCACCAATAAATACAAGCAAGCTAACAAAATCAAGTGCCATGAGGATGCTATAAGCAAAGTACAAAGAAAGAAAAAGACCACAACCATAGCAGACTAGAAAGAAGGATCAGAAAAACTCCAAGTTGGAGGATAAGGAGCGGGAAGTGGGAAGAGGAAGGATGGATGGGATATGCACGTTTACAAGATAGCCTAACATGTTAAGAGGACCACCAAAGGAGGAGTAATATAGCACACTTAGCCTTGAAAGGACTGAGCACACACAGGGTCCACAAGAAAGGATGCTTTGAAGAAAGATGAGCCCTTCTTGGTAGTACTTGATAACCTGAGAGCTGCCACAAACCAAGTATACCCTAATATCACAGCAATGTGATGTTTGTGGGGTTCTCATTTCTTAATTCATAAAGGCAACTGAGAATAAAACATTAGGTCAAACTGGAAAATGGCAGGAAGATGGTTTTTTTTTTTCCCTTTCTCAACAATACCGTAAATATGTATGTACTTTATTAAAATGGCTATATGGTATTGTCAATGTTGTGTAACAACATTTCCCTACTTTTCTTGTTCTTGCTAGAATTTCCCTCTGCATACAGCCCTTTCAAGCAGCCTTACTGACCTCACACTTCCTTGAGAAAATAGACTGACAAAGTCTATCTTGTCTCTAATTTCAAGCATATACTTTGCTTTTTTTCCAAACCATTTCATCAGAAAGGCGTTTTTCCTGCTACCAAAGTTATTCTCAGACTGAGGCAATAGAATCTTCCCTTTGCTTTCTCAATAAGGCTTGACTTAATACTCATCTTTGCTTATTCACTGGGCCATTCTTGGTACACAAAAACAGATTCCAATTATTTCTTAACTACTAAAATATCCGTTATGTTCTACTGTCTTCTACTGCCAGTCGACTGGTGTGTTCCACTTTACAGCAAAACCTCTCAGCCCTGACATGTCCTCTTCACTCTCCTCTGTATGACTCAGTTTCTTTTTGTACCCTACTTATGTCCTCTTCCCTTCACCATCACCATTACTCTGGATGTTAGTATCCCTGACATGCAGAAGCAAACTTCTTAATACATGAACCACAAAGTACGGATTCAGTCATACTCCAACTCATTCCAATCTTACTGCGAACTCTAAATAAACTGCTTCTGTCGATGTCACTCGTAACTAAATGCTACAGTATCCTCTCATGTTTTACTAGCATCCAATAGCATTTAATTTATCTTTTTTCTTGAAACAATTCCCTTCTTTTGGTTTACATGACACCAATGCTCCTGATTTCATCCTACCATGATGGTCATTTTGTTTCAACCTCCTTTATTTGTTTTATACCTTACATTTTATAAATCTCCAAATATCTAAATTCAGACACCAACCCATTCTCTTCTCTAGTTGTTCCCTAGATCATTTTATTCATTCTCCTGACTGTCTATGCACTCCTTATCTAAAAATCAAAGTCACCTACACATCATCATTTAGATAAATGTCATCAGAATTTCAACTCAAGAAAACAGGAAATGTTCCCCACCCACCTCACCATCACATTCTTCTCTATCTCAGTAAGACAAAGAGGACAAAGAAGAAGCCGGCATCTGTGAGTTCAAGCTGGAAATCTGAAATCTGTTAACTTATTCCTCTTTTTCCCTCATAAATTTAATTCAGTAGCAAATCTGACCAATTCTGCCCCAAAAGCAATGTCAAGCCTATTCACTCCACCTGACTGTCCCCACAACTCCTGCACAAGCACCATCCTGACAAAGCCAAATCTGCCTTTTCCTACTTTTCTTCCCTCTGGACTACCTTGCAAAGACTTATTTAAAGATAATTAAAACTGTTTGCCTAATTAAAATGTTTAGAGAGGGCAGGGTATCCTTATCTACAAGATGCTGTGTGATCAAGAGCCATCCGATCTTTCAAGTATCTAATCCCTCTATTCCTCTAACCTCCATTCATTCGAAGCTGGTCTTCTGTGAATTCCGAGACTATGTTTCACAGCCTCCACTTCTGCACCTGGAGAGCCCTGCTCTTTTATTCTTCATACTGTTAGAATACTCTCAGATATCATCTCATGCTGATAGAATACTCTCAGATATCATCTCATGCTGATAGAATACTCTCAGATATCATCTCATGCTGATAGAATACTCTCAGATATCATCTCATGCTGATAGAATACTCTCAGATATCATCTCATGCTGATAGAATACTCTCAGATATCATCTCATGCTGATAGAATACTCTCAGATATCATCTCATGCTGATAGAATACTCTCAGATATCATCTCATGCTGATAGAATACTCTCAGATATCATCTCATGCTGTTAGAATACTCTCAGATATCATCTCACATAGTCCTCCTTCCTTAGCCCTTTGCTTTCAAGTATACTATCTCCACCAACAGGTATAAAACACTGAACTAACTCTAAATGGCATCAGAATATTCATTAATTACTTTATTATTACACATTTTCCTCACTATAATGTGATCCCATCAAGGAAAGGGGGAAAATCTGTCTTGTCATTAAACCCTCAGCACTTAGAAGGTAAAGGCATCTGACCTAAGTGCTGAGTGTGAAAGGTAAATCAGAACACACAAGAAAGCCTAAGTACTAAGTCCTTTCCTCGAAGGCCAAGGCCTAACATAAGTGAACATCTAACATCCACTTTCCTTACCATCTGTAAAGCCTGCCCTGGGGTGGGGCTAGGTCCCCATGCCACTCCACTTATAATGTCATACACACTGCCATACGCCACCTCATAACACACACACTCAGTGATAAATAAAGCTGCACTGCAGACTTTACCTTGAGTCAGATATAGGTTTGGATGCCTTTCTGCCTTTAATTTTAAATTCATGGGATGTTCCTTCAGGTTCTTTCTCTGCTTTAAAAGCCACATTTGGAGGCACAGGAGGAACACGAATTCGCAACCCAAACAAATGCTTCTTCTTCTTTATTTCTTTCCCAGACATAAACCTAAATTAAAAAAAAAAAAAAAGACCAAAATTGTAAAAACTGCACATACATATGGAAGGCCCTAGCCTAACTTTCATGGAGAACTACCAGATACCACAAAATGCTTCCCCTTGATTTCTTTTATTCTTATCTACCCCATAGCCAGTTACAGATTCTTATCTAAAGACTACCTGTTATCATGAGTGGAAAGGATAGGACAAGAATAGAAAAAAGTCCCACATTCTCCTTCTAAATATGGCTTCTAGATTAGGTGTGATAATAGGTAACTAACAAAAGCTGGTGAGATGGCTCAGTGGTTAAGAGCACTGACTGCTCTTCCAGAGGTCCCGAGTTCAAATCCTAGCAACCACATGGTAGTTCACAACCATCTGTAATAAGATCTGATACCCTCTTATGGTGTCTGAAGTCAGCTACAGTGTACTTACATAAAATAAAAACAGGTAACTAACAATAGACAATGGATTCCCGACTCATGGGAAGCCAAGCTGAGAGGATTGTTTAAATTCAGGTTTTTGTGGTTATTACTGTTATGAGACAGGTCTCATTATGAAGATGAATTGGCTTGAATTCATGATTCTCCTGCCTCAACTTCCTCAGTGCTTGACATCATAGTATGAGCCACTGTTTCTAGCTATGGCTCAGCCTGAGTGTATGTCAATAATGTAGTCTCTAAATTAATAATTAAATAATCTCAGGGAGCAAAGAGTATTGAGTCCCAAAAGACTCTAGTTCAGAGTATCTTTATAGTACAAAAAAATCTGACCAGAGACAACTTCTTAAAAGGCTATCTCTAAAGATCCAGAATATAAAATGAGTATACAGAAGGCAAGCCATGGGGCTGAGAGCAATTTAGACCCCAAAGTGTTAGTAGACTTTCGGCATCTATAAAACCTACCCTAGGGTTTTGTGTCCAAACCTTTCTATATGCCTTAATTCTACTAGCACATTCCTGAACACAACCTGTGTCCGTCAGATGCTCAAAATGTTTTTCATTTTTATACACCTAACAATGTATACCTCTCATTTCTACATTAACAGTAATATGCATTTCTGACATTTTAAAGTGGAATTAATTTATTCCAACAATACTTTTATTAGTACAACTACTCAATTACCTTATATATTTTCAAAATAATTTAAAGATCTAGTTACAAGTAACTAAAACATAAACTAGTAAGAAAATGCTTTCAGGTTCAAAACAGCATCTTCTCAAAAACAAAAATTTTATAATATAATAGTAGACTGAGAGTCTGTATACATACATTTATAAGAATTTCCCTGTCATTTTGAAAATATTTTCAATAAATGTAGACATGCTGGATTTAAAGAAGAAAGGAGAGTGGTCTACACAAGAATATAAGATTTACTTTACCTGTGAATTGTCTCCGACCACTCAGACCAGTACTACTCAGTACTGTTTACTCAGTCACTTACTTACTGCTCCTTATACTCAGTACTGTTCACTCAGTCACTTTCGTACTGCTTCTCAGGATGGCGATGACCAGTCTTAAGCCACAGAGTCCCCAGTGTTTGGATATTCCCACCAGCTAACAAGATTTCACTTTCTCTTTAGTGGTTTGCATTACAGAACACGTTATTAGTATATATGCTTCTTTAAGAGAGTAGACTAAATCTACGTCCCCATCAGGATACTGATATACCCCCCACCTACCCATTCTTCGAAGTATTACTCTGTTCTTTTCCAGCCTTCTAGAATCCCTACCTTACTCTGACCAAAGGAGAACAGGACATTAAAACATTTAAAATGGTATGTACTTCTTCCTCACACCAATCCCACAATTCTTAATGCCCTTATTCTTTTCTTACTATCTCCCTTATAGGGATATGTAAAATAAATCTACTTACATGGTCTTATAATCATTTAATGCCTCCAGAACATGCTCATATCTTTCAGATTTGGGTGTGTCTGCCAGCTGTGAAGTATCAAAAAACAATTTAACACACTGTAAATTCATCGATAATAAATATACAAGTGCTAACAGAGCCATAGGATGTGTGGTCAGACCTATGAATACACTGTAAGTCCATTCATTGATAACACACAGGTGCTAACAGAGCCGTAGAATGTGTGGTCAGACCCAGCCTCTCTCTGTTCTGGATTCTCACTAAGTTACTGTGTGACCTACCTAGTACCACTGAACCTTTCAAGACTCACTTTCTGTGTTACAAGACAAGTTTCAATTTTACAACCATTTTGTTGTTTATTACATGAAATAAGTGTATTTGTAGAACTGCATACTATAAACACTACAAAACTGACAGTAGTTATATTTCATTTCTTATAGCTCTATAACTTAGGGAGATAATATCTCTAATATTACACATAATCTCTATAATAATAAAAACAAGAAAAATGTGAAACTTGAAGGGTTATTTTTAAAATTGGCAGATTGAGTTCTTCATTTGATATGACCTTGGGCTTGGGAACTTCCAACTAGTCAAGAACACTCTTTATGTCAGATATAGAGTGTTTCTTTCTCTGTCTCTGTCTCTCTCCCAAATAGCTCAGTACTTTCTCAACTCACAAACCACTTGTGTCTTTTGTTTGTTTTCTCTTTTGGCTTTCTTCTTATTTTTAAAAACCCTGATTTATTTTATGTAGATGAGTACACTGTAGCTGTCTTCAGACACACCACAAAAGGGCATCAGTTCCCATTACAGATGGTTGTGAGCCACCATGTGGTTGCTGGGAATTGAGCTCATGACCTCTGAAAGAGCAGCCTGTGCTCCTAACCTGCTATTTCTCCAGCCCTCTTTTGGCTTTTCAAGACAGTGTTTCTCTGTGTGTCCTGGCTATTCTGGAATTCATTCTGTAGACCAGACTGGCCCGAAACTCAGAGATCCACCTGCCTCTGCCTCCCAAGTGCTGGGATAAATGGCGGGAACCACCACTGCCCGGCCCACAAACCTCTTTTTAAAATCTATACATTTACTTGGCAGTGATGGCACACAACTTTGATCCCAGCACTTGGGATGGGAAAGGAGTTGGGATAAAAGGAGAGAAGGAGGGAGGGAGGAAGAGAGGAAGGGAAGAAGAGAGGAAATGAGGGGATGGGGGGGGGGGAAGAGAGAAGGAGGGAAGGAGGGAGGGAGGTAGAGAGACTCTATATAATCTGACACAAAGAATGCTCTTCACTAGTTGAAGTTCCCAAGCCCAAGGTCATATCAAGTGAAGAACTCAATCTACCAAAATCAATGTTGAAGCGAGAAGAGGCTCACAAGTCATTATTCCAACTCTGTTCTACAGATGAGTTAATATAAAAGTAGTTAGGATTTGAGTGAAACCTTTGCGTAATGCCTGCAAGACAGGAACCTGCTAACACGCAGCCTAGATTGGAGCTAGCCAGCCCAGCCTAAGCTCTAATATATTAACAAACTAGTCATGAGACAACTCGGAGGGGAGTCAAGCCCAAGACCTGCCGTGATATGCTAACAAGCTAACCTAAAGGTGGCACTGGCATGTTAAGTGAACCAGCCCCAAGCTGTGAATCCTAAAAGCACAAAACTCAAGCCCAATGAACAATAAAAAACTGGAACTGTAAAAGCAGCTTCTAGAGCTGTACTACAAAGCTCCTGAGATGGGGCTTCTCAAGCCTCTGCCTTGATAGCCTTTAGCACGAGGACTTTATGACTGACCTGTGGGTGGGCCTAACTCCAGTGACCACTGAACTTCTGGCTCTCAGGGCCAGATGCTGGGGAATGTTCAAGGCCCTCTACCACGGCCATTCTCCCAGACTGCCATGGTGAAAGACTTTGCAGTGCACATGGTTCAAGCCTGCAAAGCTTCTTCACTGGACAACACCACCCAGCAGAAGCCAGCACAGCATCTTCTGCTTGCCTGGCTATTGGCCACTTGGTAAGAAGTCTATTTAACTTTTATATTAGCATGGTATTACATGGAATGTTTGGGTGAATAAACCAAGTATATTCAAAAGACAAATCTTGTGTGGACATCCTAAGTGCCAACACCTCACAGCCCACAGGCCATACAGAGGTAAAATGAACTAACTGTTCAAATTCTCCTGCTTAGAAAGAATGCCAGAACCTAAACACTGCTGGTGCTGGTGCTGGTGCTGGTGCTGGTGCTGACTGTACTAAGTCAATTATGCTCATCACTATCAGATTGTCCCCCTAATCTGAGATACCTCTAACAGAGTTTGGAGGGAGTTTTGAGGATTGAACATAGAGCCTCAAAGATCAAAAGCATATGCTTGCAGGGCTTGGTGGCACATGCCTTTAATTCCAGTACTTGGAAGGCTTTGAGTTCAAGGTCAGGTTCACACAGTAAGTTCCAAGACAGCCAGAGATACATAGAGAGACTTGTCTCAAAATAACAAAGGGGCTGGAGAGATGGCTTAGCCGTTAAAAGCACTGGCTGCTCTTCCAGAGGTCTTAAATTCAATTCACCAGAAACCACATGGTAGCTCACAACCATCTGTAATGAGATCCAAGGCCCTCTTCTAGTGTCTGAACACAGCAACAGTGTACTCACATACATAAAATAAGTCTTTAAAAAAAAAAATAACAAATAAAAAAGCAGCACATACTCAACCCTCTAAAGTACAATCTAAGACACAGAATTTCTATTTAAGGAAGAATAAATAAGCAGATTTTGAAGTTTGCAAGAAAGTAAGCAAGTCGTGGATCTAACTCAACCTTTCATCAAGACCACAATCTTTTTTATAAGAGACCCAGTTTATCTATGTTCAGCTTAGTATTACTAGTGGTAAGAGCTAAATCATTTATTGACCCTCACTTCATAAGCATTACAGTTGAGCAAAAGCTCTCTTAAACTGTTCCATTTTACAAGACAACTCTGCAATTATCTGAAAACAGATTTCATAAGTTTGAAACCAAGTTCAAGTTTCTAATAGGTCACATCATGTGATTACTTCATAAACTGTTTAACTCATCTTCCTGTTTCCCCTCTGAAGTCTTATCAGGAGTTATAATCAAATCAAAAAACCCTATTACATATCTGTATTATTGTGATTAAATTTAAAAGAAAAAAACAGGGTGTAGTAGCTATCATCCTTGCAGCCATCTTGAACCATATACCCTGACAAGAGACTTGTTTTCAACAGCCTACAACAGCTGAGCACACTCTGATAACATCTTGTTTTAGATACCCAGGATTTTCCCTTGGGTGTGTGAGACTTCCCTTAGGTGTGATTTAGAGCCAAGACTTAAAGGTGTGACTTAAGAAGTGAGACATATAAAAGGCAGAGGCAGACAGAAGGGGCTGGAAACTTGAAACTTGGAGGCACTACAGACTAGGAACTAGGAACTCAAGACTTGGGACTTGGACTAGGAAGAGAGACTTGAGAATAAGTGGAACTGAATCACACTCTGTCTGGTCTCCATTCCTTGCATCTGTCCTCACTCTTTCTCTTGCTGAACCTTGACCTGCTGACCAGAGCAGCCCCCAAGCTTTTGGCAGTTCGGGTTCCAACATTTGGCAGAGCAGTCCGGGACACGCAGTGGCACACATTTTTAATCCCAGAACTTGGGAGAGAGAGAGGCAGAAGCAAGTAGATCTCTGTGAGTTTGAGCCCAGCCTGATCTATCTATTGAGTTCCAGGATAGCCAGAGATATATAGTGAGACCCTGTCTGTGGAAAAATAACAGCAACAACAGACATTTATAAGATCTTTATAAATGTTCCACCCCCTCAACCCCTGTTTTGTAGTACTATAGATTAAACTAAGAGCCTCATATACACTAAGCAAGTGTTTTATCACTGAACTACACCCTGGGTCTTCTTTTTACTGGTTTTTTTTGGTTTGGTTTTGGTTTTGGTTTTTTTTTTTTTTTTTTTTTTTTTTTTTTTTTTTTTTTTTTTTTTTTTTTTGAGCAGGAGGTTCAAGCATTTCAGGCTGACCTTCAATTCAACTTCCCATCTTTCTGTATCCATCTCCTGGATTACAGGCATGTTCCTGGTTTCATCTGGTGTTAGGGACTAACCCAGGGCTTCATCATGCTATGCAAGAACTCTACCATCTAAGCTACATCTGCAAGCCCCTATAATTGTTTTATTTTTAAATGTGGGGAATATGGGGAAAGACAAAATTTTGTTTTATAGCCCAGTTTATCCAAAACTTGTAACAGGTGTCTGCAACCATATTCAGCTTGCCTCTGAGTGTCTCGCTCAATTGTACGCTACTGGCTTTGAACCTGTGATCCTTTGTAATTGCCTTCTAAGCTGGGATTATAGCAAGAATAGGCTTTATTTCTATTTTATATTCTTGGAGAAAAATATTCACCAGTAGCTCTGGCTAGCCTAGAACACCCTACATAGACTAGGCTAGAATCAAGCTCACAGTGTTCTCCCTGCCGCTGCCTTCCAAATGCTGTGATCAAAGGTGTGGGCCAATTCTTGTTTTCAGCTCAAATTTTCAGGCATTTTCTCTTAATCCCAGCATCCTTTCTAAAGACAAAACAGAACTTTGGCCCTCTTTTACAAGCTCCATCAAAACTAGTTTTCTTACTGTTTTTTAAATAAATCAGCTACAAATGCCCTTAACTTTTACTTAATTAGTTTGCATTTCAGTATCTTATTTGAAGTCAGTTTAGCCGGGCGGTGGTGGCGCCTTTAATCCCAGCACTTGAGAGGCAGAGGCAGGCGGATTTCTGAGTTCGAGGCCAGCCAGGGCTACACAGAGAAACCCTGTCTTGAAAAACCAAAAAAAAAAAAAAAAAAAAAAAAATGAAGTCAGTTTTTAATTTGTGTGTATCATGTCTACAGCATGATAGAACAGTGTTGCATATCTGAAAGAACAATATTTGTAATATTTACTTTAATTACTGTAATATTGCTTTAAAAACTTCAAAATTAACTTACCTGAAATATTGACTTCCTATTTTGCTGAGAATCAACAAAAAACCTGATCTCCTATTTCTGAAACCTACTTTTTTCTATTTTTTTTAAAATTACAGTATCAGGGCAGAGTGATATATTCCTTTGATCCCAGTACTCAGGAGGCAGAGGCAGGAGGATCTGAGTTCAAGGCCAGCCTGGTCCTCAGAGTAAGTTCTAGAACAGCCAGAACTACACCAAGAAACCCTGTCTTTAAAAAAAAAAAAAAAAAAAGAATGGGGAGGAGGGAGGGAGAGGAAAAAGAAAAAAGAGAGAAGGTAGAGAGGGAGAGAAGAAGGGAGAAAGGGAGAAACAGGGGGAGAAAGTGCCTGTGAGAGCCACAGAAACAACTTTACTCCCATGTTTTTTTCTCAGATTTTACCTCCTGTTCCTGTTTTATGCAGGATGCTATCTTTAACTCATGTAAGAGGGTGAAAGGCTCTCATTCTGTGTTTTACAAACTGAAGTGCAACTATAGTGTTTGTATAAATTGGATTGTCTGTATCAGAATCACGTTATATGTTAAGTGCTCTATCTGATTGTGAGGGCTAAGCAAGTATTGTCACCAACGTACAAGTACATTTTTGTTGTTTAGGGCTTGTTTTTGACACAAGGTATATATGCATGCCTAGGTTGACCTTGTGAAATTATGATCCTCCTGCATCATCCTGAATAGATTATAGGTATGAAATCACATGCTCAGATCATAATATACTTAGCTTCAGGTTTATATATTTCTATACAAATGTTAAAAACGTAATTCTTCCTTTAATAAAATATAACCTTTAACAACAAAAGTTTTCCCTACCTATGCAATACAATATACAACATACAAGGTCCTAAGTATTGCTGTTATTCAGATTTCTTATTTTACTTAAAAATACACATTCTATTACACTCCATGGACTCCAGACATCTTTCTCACATAATATCTACTGAGTTCCCTCCACCTTTCTTCTCAAAAGTAAGGCAGCACTATGTATAGTCTACTGTCAATCTTAGTGGATTAAGGCTTTAAGACTACAATTAACATAAATTGAGCTATTTTAAAAATAAAGTCTTAAAATAAATCACAGTACGAATAAAAAACAACTGATATCCAGCAGAGTCCAGAACATATTAGTATCTTAGGTTAAACCCACAAAAGCAATCTAATATAATAGCAACACTTCAACTAAAACCATTAAAAGAAACTTTTATTGTAGTCTCAAATTTAAAAATTATAAAAAAGTGTTTTCATTATCCATTATTAAGCAGGAAGCTATCATCCTGTGAGTCAGCACTTGGGAGACAGATGCAGAAAAATCACTGTCTAAGTTTCAAGCCAAGCTAGTCTACACAGAAAGTTCTAGGCAAGCTAGGACTATACACTGAGGCTGCATCCAAAATAAATAAATAAAAACTCTAAAACCTATCATTACCTTCTAATGATAAGTTTAAAAAGTCTACAAACAGGCACTGTGGCGCACATCTTTAATCTCGGCACTCAGAAGACAGAAGCAGCAGGAGCTCGTGAGTTGGAGGCCACCATGGTCTATATAACTGAGTTCCAGAACCGGATTACATAAAGAGAGGCTTTCTTAAAACAGCAAAAACAATGCTACAGGTCTGATGTACAGACTAAGTATGTGTATATGTGTATATTATATTGTATGTGTATATTATTGTGTCCCTGGTGCTCCATGAAGTTGTACCCCATACACACACGTCTATGGTTCACTATTTAATGTAATCTCTAGCACCAAAGCCACACAGAAATTCCTCAAAAACTTCCAGTTAGCTGACACCATTTTACAGGATTATATGTGTAACTACATTGCATACAATCCCATGTTATTAAAAAAAAAAAAAAACATGTTTTCACACAAGTAGTTAATAATCCATCCTTTAAAACTGTTATTATATTCACATGTGTACATAATATGCATATAGAAGTCATAAATAATTTTATATAATCAATTTCCTCCTTCCATACTTATATGCGTTACAGAGATAAAACTCTTGGCAAGTATCTTACACACTAAGTAATCTCACCGGCCCCAATAATCTGCATTTTAATCACTCTAAGTAAAAAGTAAAAATACCAGAAAACTTAAATTTTCACTTTGTGTTATTTTATAGCTCCAAGAACTTTTTGTTTTGTTTTCTTTTTTTGGTTTTTTTTTTTTTTTTTTTTTTTTTCTTCAACACAGGGCTTCTCTGTGTAGCTCTGGCTGTCCTGGAACTCACTCTGTAGACCAGGCTGGCCTCGAACCTGCCTCTGCCTCCCAAGTGCTGGGATTAAAGGCGTGTGCCACCACTGCCCAGGTCCAAGACCTTTTTAATGAGCTTATATTTTTTTGTATCTTATTTTTTCTTCTTGAAAAGAAGCTCTTGCTCTGTAGCACGGGCTAACCTTCCACCCACAGCAGTCTCACTAACTGGGTTATGGTTCTAGACACATTCTCCAAAAACTCTCTGTAAAACTAGAACAGGTAGATAACCCTTTACAGAAGAGACATCAGAAGTCACTCTGTACTGAGTATTCTAATACTGACTGATCCCATTTTCCTTGATAGAGATTTTTAAGATATATAAGATACATAAGAGAAAAAGAATAATAATAATACTGGTTACTTCTCTAAGATTTTCTATAGAAAACTGAAAAGGGGGAATCATACATAAGATACCCTAATAAACATTTTTTTCCTAGCAGATCTTTAACTACAATGGCTCTGACTTAAGAATATAGAAGAATCAAGTAATTTATTTCCACCAAGTTTCCCAAGAAAGTAAGATTTTGATATCCTTATCAACGTGTACTCGCTCACAAAAAATTAAATAAATAAAAAATTAAACCTTAGTTGCCTGACTTGTTCATATGTCTTCTTAGTTTTTCACAAAAACAAAGCATAGACATCAAGGAGCTCTGAGCCACCTACCTCTCCAGGGTGCAATCTATCCCAGTTTTCATTAATGTATGTCATAAGCTCAAGTTCAGAATCAAAGTATTTCTTCTTGTGAATAACACTTAGGTTGTAAAGGCATAGGTGTGCTATATCTACCCTGAAATCCAAAAAATAATCAAAATAGACGAAAGCTGTTTTTGATTATTGTTAAGAATCAGTTTCTTTATAAAACTAGTGTAATACAACCGAAGTGGCATGCTTAGGTGAACAGGTGGTCAATAACTTAAATCCTAGTCACAATACAACAAACTGATACATATGAAGAAACTGGAAAAACACTAGTTTAACTTATCTGGAATATTATAAACTAAGACGTACCCAAGTTACTTCCTAAATGCATTTTTAAAAGGAAAAAATGTTTTACCTTTGGTTCACTGTAAGGAAACCACAAGGCAGACAGACTATACATTACTGGGTCTGTGCCATCGGCACAAGTAAAAGCATCACCTGTTCTTAAATACATAAAGCAAATAAAAATTTGTAAAGTCATAGTATACTCATTTTATTAGATCTCTAAAATTCTTAAATATCTAATAAATTATCATTATATCAAAGCAGAAACTGTCATTTTATTTTATGTGATACTCTGAGGGCATAAAATGTGGAAAACTTAATGAGGAAAACGTAAAAGCATAGAGAACTGAAAGTACCATCTATAACCTTCCATAATGAATAGCCTTACTAACATAACGATAAAATGGCTAATCCTGAAGCCAGTATAAGCCTTGGGGATTACTAAAAGAAATAAAAAACAGGTATAGAGAACAATATTTTATTTACATTTCATATAGAAGGTTTTATGTGACAATGGCACTTTTTAAAAAGTAGAACAGTTCGTGCTTACCACTGTAATGGTAGACGTTTGAGGTATTCTGGTCCAGAACTGCAGACAGAGCAAATAAATGTATAAAACCTAAAAAAGGAAAAAGAAAGAAAAGAAAAACAACAACAACAAAGTTTTACAGTGAGTAATCAAACTAGATAATGATTACAGCCAATATTCAGCAAATGATATAAGGCTTTATAATGTAAGGACTGATATACAAATCAAAATGTAATTTTAATTATGACACTAATAACCAACTGTGGGAAGCGGCTCCGCTCTCGCCATTACAAGGTGGCACTTGGCATAGGCATTGCTTGAGAGAAAAGACAACTCCATATATGGAGTTATATGCGCTGAGAGGTGTGGTTACCTGATCACCCCACCTTACATCATTGAGAATGGTCAATGACCAGTGGCTTCGTGGCAGCTGCTGATAGGATTAAGGCAATGCTTATAAGGGGATGCATGGGGAGGAGAGAAGGGAGAGAAGAAGCTTGCTGTACAGGGATAGCTGAATAAACCGCTTGAAGAACTCAGTTGCCATTGCCTTATTCCGCTGGTTGGATGGACGTGGGTAGCAACAACCAATAATACTTAAAATTCCTATCTGGGGGTAAAGGACAACTTCTTTAACCATTAGAGAATTGCCCATAAGCTATTCTCCAATAATAGCTTATGTGTGCCAAAATCTTTGGTGGCTACTTCTGTAAACATTATTTCACCCAACGTTCAAAAGGAGCTATAAAATAAACTCAAAAGCAAACCAAGGTCAAAAGGACACTTATTCTTACTTAAACCAAGATTTAACCCAAGAGATCAGTAAGCCAACTTCAATGACCTCTCTTAGCTTTCTTCCTAGAGCTCACTGTCTTATCCTAATATCCTGGCATAGAAAGTACATGGTGTCTGCTTTCACAAGTTTTCAAATTTGATATACAATTTGTTTCTAATAAGATCCTATGATCTTTAAATTCTCACAGTATTCGTTTGAGCTTCATGAATGGAAGGAATCAATGAGAATAATTTTTGAGAACTGTAGCGTGATAGAAACAAATGTAATCACTGAGACAATACTTTAAAAGCTTTCTGAAATAATATTCAAAAGCACAGAAAAATATATAAAGCATGTTTACTATTCAGTATTTTCACTCTGAATTGATCCCTTTAACACATCATTGTCAAAATTATTTTTGGAAATCTGAAGCTGTTAACCACAATTACAAAGCAGCCATGACAAACCAATTATTAAAATTCAAATGTTCTTCTTACCTATCACCAAACAGCATTGGCTTCTGAAGGCATTGGACACAAGCTTCATGAAACCACTGCTTACACTTGCAACACTGCAGCATCTTTAAATACCAGCTACCACAAAAAAGGAAAGAAAGGAAGGAAGGAAGGGAGGGAGGGAGGGAAGAAGGGAGGGAGGAAGGGAAGGAGGGAAAAAGATGAAGAAATAAAATTAATTCTTTTTAAAACAATACTTCACTATAGTTCAGGACTGGTCTCCAACTCACAAGCCCCTTGGCCTCCCATTACAAGCTAATTTACTCCTTACTGCTGAGGCAAGAATTCTTTTTTTAAAAAAATGTACAATTCTGATAAAGTATTATATTTCTGATATAAATACTAATATTAGCATTAATTTATAATATCAATTATTTCATCCTTCTATTATGGAAATGTAGATGCTCTTCAAGCTTAGTTAGTATTTCAAGTTAATAATGTGTTTGATCTCTCTCAAATCACAAGATTCATGGGTTTTTGCTTTTTGCAGTGAGGTAATCCAGGTTGTTTTACATACTCTACCAATGTGCTACATACCCATATAACACTTATTTTGCTTGTTGTTTGTATTTATTTTTTTGAAAAGGGTCTCACATATCACAGGATAGCCTCAAACTGAAAAGGACCTCAAAACTAGGGTCCTCCTACCTCCCTAGTACTGAGATTAATTAAACAGTTCACCCAGTTCATGAGGTGCTACGGATCAAATCCAGGGCTTCAAGCCTACCAGACAGGTACTCTTACATCTCAGCTACATCCTAGGGCTTCTTTGCATTTTCTTTGAGTCTCATTTTGAGGTTGGCTTTGAATTCCTCATAACAACCACATCCAACTATTTAAAAAGACTTTTTTTCAACTTGGGTTCTTACTGCTGCACATGTGAACCCTAAACTCCTAGCCAGCCAAGCAGCTCTCAACCAGTGAGGTACGATTGATCCCTTTAGGATCAAATGACCCTTTCACAGAGATCACCTAAGACTATCAGAAAACACAGATAGTTGTATTACGATTCATAACATTAGCAAACTTAGTAATGAAGTAGCAACAAAAATACTTCTATGATGGGGGCGGGGGGAGGGGGTCACTACAGCATGAGGAAGTAAGTATTACAGGGCTGCTGAATGAGGAAAGTTGAGAACTACTGTCCAAGGATGAAGCAATCACTAGTCTCTGTCCTCCTGAGTAACTACAACTAAAGACATGTACCGCCAGGCCTGGCCTTAGCTGGCAATTAAAAAATTTTTTTAAACAAGTGTATGTGTGGGTGCCTGATTTTCTATATATACATCATGTGCATGCAGTGCTTTGCAGAGGCCAAAAGAGGGAAGCAGATTCTCCCCGAACTGGAGTAAGGGTAATTGTGAATTGCCAGTGGTACTAGGAATGAACCCAGGTCCTCTGAAGAGCAGCAAGCCACTTCTTTACCCCGCCCCCTCCCCTGCTTTTTAAATCTGCGTGCATGCCTGTGTGGGTGGAAATGCCCACAAAGCCCAGAAAAGGGTGTGGATCCCTAGAGCTAGAGTTGCTGAGAACACGAGCTCTCAATCCTTGAACCATCTTTCCAGTCTCTGAAACTTTTTTGCTGTAGTTTATTTTGCCTTTTCACATCAAATATCTGTATCTTACAAAAGATAGATTAAAAGGTACCAATATTTAGCCCAAATGCCAAACAGCCATAGAGATTTATGTTTATGAACATTTTATTGTATCTATCTTTCTGTTTATTATAATGAAAACCAAGATAGCAATAAATTTAGGTAACATGATTAGAAATCAAAGCAATGCCTCTATCAAGCAAAAAGGGTTTGTGATAGTTTGTTATAAACTCTAGAGATCTGATTCAGATAGCTAAAAGCTGCCAAAGTTGAATCTTCATCTCAGGTTATTTTTTCCTCATTAATTTGTTCTGACAAAATGATATCCTTACTTGAAAACAGTAAGACCTTTCCAAATGTCTTTTTGCCTAGCAACTAGTTATATAAGCAGAATCAAATGACTGCTATGCCCATGATTACTAGCTATATTCTAGGTGTTCTTCGAAACTCGAAGTTTAAAGTAGCTACACTATCCAACATAGTTCACATACTTGAGATGTTTAAGAAATAATAATCTGCCTCAAAAAACAACCTAGGCAATTTTTTGGCATGGGGCTAGGCATACCCTTAATCCCAGTGAGGCAGAGGCAAGTATATCTCTGTGATGAGTTCAAGGCCAGCCTGGTCTACATAGCCTTCTCCAGGCCAGCCACGATTATATGCCTCTAGCCTGTGTCTCTGCACTGTTTACCTTTGTAAACTCATACTCTCACCCACTACCCACGTTTATCCACTGAGAAAACTTGTCCAAAATTTCTAAATATTTACTAGTATTATTTTTTGTATTAAAATTAATAGTGGATCTATGGACATCTTTGCTGACAAAACTTTCTAATTGTGCTAGCCCAGTTTATTAAACTGCAGCCCTTCTTTTCCATCATAATAAACAGTATAATAGAAAGGACTGTATTGGCAAATATTTAAATAGCAAAGATGAAGTCAGGTGGTGGTAGTGCTCACCTTTCATCACAGTGCTGAGGAGGCAGAGACGGGCACAGCCAGGCCTACAGCAAGAGTTACAGGACAGCTAAGGCTACAGAGAAACTCTGTCTTGAAAAACCCAAACAAACAAACAAACAAACAAATGGCTCAAATTATGTGATCTAATTAAAGATGTGATGGGCCAACATCAAGTGAGTTCCTTTTATAAGCTTATAGGATGATAATTACTGATAATTGATGGGTGCTATAGCAATGGAATCCTAAATATTAAACAAGACTCATTTATGTACACCTACTTACAGTTCAAATATCCTAGTTGTCAACACTGCAGTTAAGTCTCATTTAAAGTAAGATACCCGAGGCTCATGCAGAGGACGTGAGTTCTGTTCCCAGCACCTACATTAGGCAGCTCACAACTACCTGAAATCCAGGTCTAGGAGATCCAATGTCCTCTCTGGCACTGTACTCATGTGCACATTATCCACACAGACATACCCACATATACATAATTTAAAATAAAATATAAAATCCTTTAAAATAAATTAAAATAAAAAATAAACATAAAACACCCAGCTTTCTAGTACCTGGATATTGTACTTCTTCAGTAAAATATTCAGAAAAATAATACAGTAGTTTCTTCTGAAAATTGTGTGTGTGTGTGTGTGTGTGTGTGTGTGTGTGTACACAGAAATAATAACTGGGAAAGACTAGTTCATCTGGACTATCATTTAAGTAATCTGTCTCAATTACTCATTCAAATAATATCAAATCTATAGCAATTTTAAATATATAATCACATTAAATATGATATTCAATGAACTGAGTCAACTTCACACTCCAAACTGGCAAAGCAGGCCTCTACAGCACGTGTTTTCCCCTAGCTTACTTTAATGGCATATCTAGCATATGAGGGAGGGAGAGAAAAGGAGAAAGACCAGGGGAAGGAAGAAGGAAAGTGGTTGTTGGGTGTGAGGGAGAAAAAGAATAGTAGTGGTAATTTTTTTAAACTAATTCTTTCATACATTTGCAATTCTCTACCATTCCCACACCGCAATTAGTGATAAGAAGACAAACCAAGTATGGCAGTAAGCACCTGCAACCCTAATGCTCTTGAAAAGGCTTTAAGAATCTGGGGCCAGTTAAGCAGTATATGTAGAGTGAGACCATGCCTCAAACAACAAGAAAAAGAGTTCTTCATAAAAAGTTTTTCTTTTTTTAAAAGAAAAAGAAGATAATGTACATTAGTAAAAATCACACAAAAGACACTAAGCAACTGTGTCTACTTACTCTCCAGGGCCTCCACAGTAGCAGTAGCACTGCTGGACATTGGTTTTATGACCTGCATCCCATTCAAGGTCGGCCACACTGTAGGGTAATGTCTGCTTCATGACTTGCAATGCTTTGGCATTTGGTCCTTTCTTAAGCGCACCACCCCTCTACATATTAGAGGGAAAACATTGAAATAAAGTGAAGGTCAAGTTTTTAATTTAATTTTTAATTCTAATTCTAATTTTTAATTCTATAGTTTAAAAATGCATGACACTTTTGAAATAATTTCCATTCTGAATTTCTATGATACCATATTGTCTATTCTGTTACTAATAATATATTTATTTTATTGTATTCTTTTCATTTATTATCAGAAAGCACAAAAAACGATGAGCCATTTAAGGATCATTAGTAAAACAACCATTCTAACCGACATTAGCTGCTAATTTCATTCAGAACAAACTTTTCAATGTATATAGTCATTTCAATGTTAAGGCCTTACAAATTCCATTTAGTAATGTTTAGCTCAAAACACTTTTAAAAGATACCTTTGTTGTTGTTGCAAACACACACTGTCGACAAAGCCACTTTTCATCTGAATCAATCACACTCGAGTCAATATGAGGTGTATGACACAGCTGATGATATCCTTCGTATCAAAAAAAAAGAGCAGAAAGCAAATTCTATTTTATTAGCAAGTAATGCAGAACAGGATTTCAAGAGGGCATTTACTTTTAGTTTTGATGTTCCCTACATTATAAATGATGAATAGATCTTATGATAAAGTTTCAAACTAGCAAGGCAAGTATCTACAGTCACTAGTCTTCAATAGGCTAACTCGGTATTTAATAAAAGCTGAGAACAATGAACGTGTACCTTGACCACACTTATCACATATCACCATCTCATTGGGAGCTTCTGAATACTCTTCCTGGCATATCGTACAGACCATTTCCCCACTCCCAGTGGCTCCTGAAATGCAGAAAGCAACATTAAACAGTCATGAGGCATTCCACAGAACGTTTATGACTCAGTGTACCCACATGGGCATGCATTAACTAAAGCGATCAACTACACACAATAGTCTCTGCTCAGTTCACTATTCAGTTCCTCCCCTTTCTAACTTAACATGTTTGTCTACATGCTTCAATGTGCTTTTAGGTATAAGGCATGACTGTTCTCATTTCAAATATGGTATGAATGGTGATGGAGGCCTAGTGTGGTGGTATGAATGAGAATGGCCACCATACACTCATAGGAAGGGCCACTATTGGAGGTGTGGCCTTGTTGGAAGTATGTCAATGCGGGGTAGGCTCTGAGGTTTCAAAAGCTCAGGCCAGACCCAGAGTCACTCTCTTCCTGCTGTCTGTAGATCTAGATGTAGAGCTCTAAGCTCCTCTCAAGCCCCATGTCTGTCTGTGTGGCGCCATGCATGACAATTAATTGAGTAAACCTTTCTTAAGCCCCAAATAGATGTATTTTTTAAAAAATAAAGAGTTGCCCTGGTCATGGTGTCTCTTTGAAGCAAAACTCAAACTAACACATTGGGAGAGATTTATTCACAATAAAACTTCTCTGCAGAACACTCAGGTTCAGACTTAAGAACAGTTTTTTGTATTTAATAACTATAAAAGATAACAATTATTTCATGGCTTAAATCTAGAAATATAGTGTCTAATAAAGTGCACAAAGAGAATTCTATTGCAACCAAACTTGGAAGTACCAATTATTTATGTGTTACCTAAGCAAGAAATTACTGTTTCATTAACATTTTTGTTCTAAAATAAACTTCAGAGGTGGTTGCACACACCTTTAATCCTAGCACTCAGGATTCAGAAGCAGGAAAATCTCTGAATTTGAGGTCAAACTGGTCTACAGAGTGAGTTTCAGGGTAGCATGGACTACACAGAGAAAGTGTCCGGGGAAGTAAGGGAGACACTTCAAGGCTGGGTGTTGTAGCACAAACTTGTAATCCCAGCACTCAGGAGGCAGAGGCAGGTGGATCTTGGTGGATCCAAGGCCAGCTTGATCTATATAGTGAGTTCCAAGACAGCTAAACCTACTACACAATGAGACCCTGACATAGTAAGACCATCTCAAAATAAAGAACAAAACAAAACAAAAAACTTGAAAATTTGAACATTTTACTATCTCAACAATATCATCAATTCTAGCATCTCCCTCTTATTTTAATATAGCAAATATAATATACACTATCCATACATAAATAATAAACATTTATAATTATATGCTATAAATCAAGCATCATGTTATACTCTTTAAAAGCTAACTTTATGGGATGGATTTTTGGGAGAAAGTTTCTCTATGTATTCCAAGCTGGCCTAGAGCTCACTTGGTTGCCCTTGAACTCCGGTTGCAATGTTTCAGCCTCAGCCTCTGAGGTGCTAGGATACAGATCTGAGTCACAGCAGCCTCCACGACCAACAGACTATGTTAATATACTATTCATAAAGAAGTGATAGTCAAGCAGATGAAGGAACTGACCTAAGTACCCTCAGTTAGAAAGTATCAACACTAGATGTCAAACCCAGACGTGCCAGACCATGTTCTCCCCACCACACATTGCTTCTTCTCACCAATACAAGGCAATTCTTCTACCAAAGCATTTTCACACAGCCAGTTTTCAAAATTTTAACTTCTAATAGCTGCATAATATTCCATCTAGTAGAAGAAAACAAATTTACTTTATTAACTCTTTATTCTATAACATATAGGTAACATAGAAGTTACCAATTATTTATTTGCCTGCTTTTTGTATTATTGACTATTTGTTTACTGAGGTCCTCTGTCCCTTCCAAATTTTGTTTCCTGGTACATGTACTGTGACCTGTTCCATAGCTTCTGGGTTTACAGCTACAGTTAGAGAGTAGTCAATCTGAGTTGAGCCTTCTCGTGTTCAATGTGTTGTTTCAAAAGAAAGGGTTGCATGCCTGATGTGACTCCCACCGTTCCCATGTGGACTGGTAAGGAGATGGCGTTTCTGCAGAAAAGGAAGTTATTCATCCAAGAAACAAGCCTAAGAGAGGGTTGTGGTGGTGTATACCTTTTTTTTTTTTTTTTTTTTTTGTATTTTGAGACAGGGTTTCTCTGTGTAGCCCTGGCTGTCCTGGAACTCACTCTGTAGACCAGGCTGGCCTCGAGGTGCACGCCTTTAAGCCCAGCACTTGGGAGGCAGGCAGATTTCTGAGTTAGAGGACTGCCTGGTCTACAGAGTGAGTTCCAGGACAGCCAGGGCTACACAGAGAAACACTATCTCAAAAGAAAAACCAAAAAAAGAAGAAGAAAGAAAGAAAGAAAGAAAGAAAGAAAGAAAGAAAGAAAGAAAGAAAGAAAGAAAGCAAGCAAGCAAGCCAGCCAGCCAGCCAGCCTACAAAACTGAAATTTATCCAAGGATACGTTTTTTATATAATTTTGAAGATTCCTAGCCCAGCTTAATTGCCTATGGTCTTCCTTACTACAAATTAAGCTATCTACAGGAAATTAAGCTATAGCAGGAAAGATGGTTCAGTAATTAAGAACTTGCTCTGCTCCTCAACCACAAACGTCAAGTTCAGATCCTAGCAATCATAGGTATTCCCTCCAATATTTAGAAACCCAACTCAGGTAGGGGTGGAATGTACAGACACACTGTGACTTGCTGGCTTCCAGCACAGGTGATATACTGCCCCAGGGTCAGGGAAGAGCCCTGGCCTCCAATGAATAACAGAAAGTTATAGAGGATGAAATCTAATACATTCTTTTGACCTCCACAAAAACTCTCACACACACACCCCAAATAAATAATAAATCTTAAAAGTACCTATCAGATATTGACTTCCAATAAAGTGGGATGATGGCACACAGCTTTAAACCGAGCACTTGGGAGGCAGAGCCAACCCTGCTTCCCGTTTAGTTCAAAATCAACCTGTCCAACATACCAAGTTCCAAGCCAGTCAAGGGTACAATACCCTCTCTCAAAAAACAAAATAAAATGGCCAGGCACTTGAGATGCAGGCAGAGCTCTATGAGTTCTCAGCCAGCCTAGTCTACATACCAAGTTCTAGGAAGGCCAGGGCTACAAAGAGTCTCTGTCTCTCAAAAAAAAAAAAAAAAAAAAAAAAAAAAGCTGGGACGCAGTGCCACACTGATCCGGTGATCAAGGGCTAAAGAGAAACCATGTGGTGAAAAAACATCACTACCAAAAAACAAACAAACAACTACTATACAGCTCAGAGGCTAAAAGCAGATCTTCCTCGTATAGAGGACCAGAGACCAGTTTCCTACACCTACAGCTGAGGCTCACAACTGCCTGTGCTCCATCTCCAGGTTATCTGACACATCTGGCCTCTTCAGTCACTTACACTCAGACACTTTTTTTTTCCTATTTTTACATTAATTTTATTTTTAAATTCAATTTTAATATAAAATAGTTACAATAAATATTTTTACCTAGCTTCTTTCTTTTCAATTGTATTTTATTAACAAGCTTCTAGAACAGGGTTTGTTAAATAAAGTATATTTTTATTCATTTAATGCAACTGCTGGGGCTGGAGAGATGGCTCAACAGTTAAGAGCACTGACTACTTGTCTAAAGGTTCTGAGTTCAATTCCCAGCAACAATATGGTGGCTCACAATCATCTGTAATGGAGCCAATGGCCTTTTCTGGTGTGTCTGAAGACAGTGACAGTGTACTCACATAAAAATAAATAAATAAATTTTATTTATTTATGCAACTGCTGAAAAGAATAGCCAAAACAGAAACTTATTGTCAACAGCCATGCAGGAATATATCATTTCATAGAAACAAATAAATACTAAGCATTTAAAACCTTTTTAAACTTCTGTCTTAACATAATATGTGCCCCCGTTATAATATACATTTCTTTTTTTTTTTTTTTTTTTTTTTTGGTTTTTCGAGACAGGGTTTCTCTGTGTAGCCCTGGCTGTCCTGGAACTCACTCTGTAGACCAGGCTGGCCTGGAACTCAGAAATCCACCTGCCTCTGCCTCCCAAGTGCTATACATTTAATATAACTTATTTATTTTTATTTTATTTTATATGCACTGGTGTTTTGCCTGCATGTATCTTTGTCAAATCCCCTGGAACTGGAGTTACTGACAGTTGTGAGCTACCATGTGGGTGCTGGGAATTGCTGGAAGAGCAGTCAGTGCTCTTAACCACAAAGCCATCCTCTCCAGCCCATATGTACATTTCTTCAAACAACCGGCATGGCTGTATTTTTCCCCAGATTTATGTAAACTTTTAGAACATACATTACTAGATAAAAATTACTCTTGAGTTATATAATCATAATTATAAGCAGGTTTCTCTTTCTCTTTTTTTTCTTTTTGTTGTGTTGTGTTGGATTTCTGTGTAGCCCTGGCTGTCCTGTAACAAGCTCTGGAGTACTATAGATCTGCTGCCTCCCTCCCAAGTGCTGGGATTACCCACGAACCACCATCACAAGTTTCTTACAGCACTTTCAAGCACAAGGCACCCACTCACCTGACCCACTAGCTAGGTATCTGATGGGACCTCAAGCTTTTACACCTTTCTATCTCTGCATACCACTTCCCTTTTCTACCACTTTAAAAAAAAATAAAGGGGACTGGAAAGAATGGCTCAGCTTATTCTTGCAGAGAACCCAGATTCAGTGCCCAGCACCCACATGGTGACTTACAACCACCTGGAACTCAAATTCTGGGGGATCTGACCTCCAGAATCATCAAGCATACACATGGTACATTAAATCTAAATAAATAAATGAATAGATAGATAGATAGATAGATAGATATAGATAGATAGATAGATAGAAGAATGGAAAAAGATGAGATTTAAAAAGGGAAAGAGTTAGGTAAGTGGTGGTTCACGCCTTTAATCCCAGCACTTGGGAGGCAGCAGGCCGTCCTCTGAGTTCAAGGCCAGCCTGATCTACAGAGTGAGTTCCAGGGCAGGTAAACTGTCCTAGGGAAAAAAAAAAGAACTATGTCAAAACCTACCAAAATCTTCAAAAAACAGAAAAACTAAAACTGATTTGGCATGTAGAAGAATAACAGGAACTAGCATTAATGATTCAATTAAACTACAGAGAGCTTTTTTTATGAAACAAGGGAAAATAATTTTGTATATTGAATTTTTAAACTTCTTATACATGCTACTCAATCATTGAAAAACAGTATATTCAATATCATTAGCACCAGAAAAAGCCATGTTTAAGAAAACTAAGTTTCAGTATGAATCATGTTCAAGAGAAACATAGCACCTGCCTGTTTGGATGTCCTTCCAGAGAACCCAGGATTTAGAACTGTCCTCAAATATGATGAAGCAGCTCTGTTTCAATATGTTTATCTATAATATAGAAGAAAAGAGTAATCTCTTTAAAAAAAAAAAAGGCATGAGGTTAAATTTTAAATTATTAAAAAGTGTAATGCAAGTATAGCAGAAATTTATTAAGGTAACTTGCCTTTTTGATAGTTCCAAGATAAAACAAGCCATCTGACCATCTAGCTAAGACATCTTGACCCTCTTCAAATTTACATGCTGGTTTTTTGGCTTTATGCCCATCCTGTAAAGACAGCTTGTTCAAGGATGCTGAGGTCTTTTGGTTTCGACGTAAAGGAGACCGCTTGTGGACCAGTGAATTACCTGCTCCTGTAGAGTCTCTGTTCAGGAAATAAAAGACCAAATAGAAGACATATAAGACTTATCAGATTTTATACCAGATACATCTTATATGTTAACCAAACTTTTGGTGTAAAAACTTTAGTTTGTGAGAAAAACAACAACTCAAATGACAATACTTTCTAAGTAGATGTTAAGCAAAGGAGCAATAATTCATGATATTCGCTCACTGCCTACCCTAAGGCAGGATTCAGAAGTCATTTCTCTGTTAGGGTAACTGCCTCATACATAACAGCTGATAACAACTCAGGATGGTAGCATAGCCTTAGCATCTGAGAAGCTGAGCACAAGGAAAAGTTCCAGGCCAGCATAGGCTTCTTCCAAGTTCCAGGCCAACTTGAGCTACATATTTGGGACCCTAGTCTTTAAACAGTTTTGAAGATTTAAGCCTTAACTTCTTAGCTCAGACCACAGGTAATTAAGATTCACAACTTCTGGGGTGGATGACAGTTCACATTCACTGGAAGGGCAGTAACAAGCCCTGTACAGAGAACCACTAAGCTAAGAGGGAAAAAGAAATCCAAATATGCAGACTTAATTTTTTTAAAAGTTGACAACTGAACAGGTGATAAGCTCAGCAGGTAAAGGCACAGACCAACAAGTCTGACAACCTGAATTTGATCCCCATTACTCACAAGAAAGAAAAATAGACTCCTTCAAGTTGTTCCCTACCTACATATGAATACAAAGGTATATGTACACATATACACAAAATGAATGTAATTAAAATTAAAAACTTCAGATTTCACAAAATTACAATCAAGTGAAAAGTGTAAGATTTTACTTTTTAAGCAATGGTCCCAAATGATAAATTATAAAATGATTATAACTTGCATATTAAAAACTGTGAACAATATAGCATGCCATCAACATATATATTTTTTTAAAGTTTATGTGTATTGGTATTTTGCCTGAACACATGTCTGAATGCATGTGCATGGCTGGTGTCACAAGAGACCAGGAAAGGATGCTGGACCTCTGAGCCACTCTGTGGGTGCTAGGACCAAAACAGAGTCCTCTAGAAGAGCTGCCAGTGCTCTGAGCTGCTGCTGAGTCATGTCTCTAGCCCCAACATCTACTTTCTTAAAACGACAAAGCAGTGTTTGGTTTCATTGTTCCAATTTTAGATATTTTACTGGTTAACATTCAAGGATAGGTAAAACTATACAGACTACAAGAGATCATAAAAGTTAGTAAAAAAAAAGAAAGTGAAAATGGGGATTAAAGTCTTCGTAGCTAAGAACAAAGGAAACCTGTTTACAATATCTAAAAATAACACAAATTCTGGGAAACATGCCCATGCTACAACATGGAACCTTGAAGACATTACCCTAAACAAAACAATCCAGATAAAACAGACAGCTACTGTTTAATTCTGGTTATCTGAGATGCAGTTAAATTCATAGACAAAAAGTAGAATGGAAGTATCTGGGGGGTAGAAGGAAGGATTAAATGTTTATGGGAACAGAATTTTGGTATGAAAGAAATACATTTAAAGTTGTCCTAAAAAAATTAAGAATTCAGAATTAAGAATTTTTCCCCTAAATTGATGAAAAATATTGATCTATGTATCTAACAAACTCAAAACCCTAGGAGTACAGTAACTATAAACAGAATCACTGAAAACCAGAAAGATAATCTTCAAACCAACAAGACAGGTGGGGATGTAGCTCAATTGGTAGAATGCTTGCCTAGTGTGCACAAGGTCCTTGGTTCCATCCCCAACATAAGACAAAAATTAAAAAACAAACAAAACCAGGGTGAAAACAAAAACTGGGTGAAGCCTGAGCATAGTAAGCCTCAAACCCACCTACACAGTAACACACACTTCCTCCAAGGCCATACCACCTAACAGTGCCACTCAATATGACCAAACATTCAAACACATGCATCTATGGGGCCAAACCTATTCAAACCACTATATTCCACTCCCTGGTCCTGATACGCTTGTAGCCGTAACACAATGCAAAATGCCTTTAGTCCAACTTCAAAAATCACATAGTCTATTGTAGTGACAACAATGTTTTAAAGTCCAAAGTTCAAAAAGTCTTCTGAGATTCATGCAAACTCTTTACTCTAATCCCCTATAAAATCAAAAAGTAGAGAACATATTCCAGTATCAAAGGATATACATTACCATTTCAAAAATGCCATAGTTGGGAAATACCAGACCAAAGCAAGACCAAAAACCTGCTGGGCAAACTCTAAACTCTGCATCTCCATGTCTGATGTCCAACTCCTTTCAGCTTTGATGACTACAACACACTTCTTTCTCCTGGGCTGTTTCCACTCCTGTCAGCAGCTTTCCTCAGCAGATATCCCACAGCTCTTGCATCTCGAACGTCTTGGGGTCTCCAAGGCAACTTCAAATTCACAGCTTCTTATTCCAGTGTCTGGGATTCACATATGATCTTCCGAGCTCCTCCAAAGGGCTTGGGTCACTTCTGCTCTGCCCTTTGTAGCATGCTAGGCTATGGCTGACTCCACTCCACTGCTGCTGCTGTTCTTGGTGATCATCCCATCATACTGATATCTCCAATACACTGGTGTCTTCCATTGCAACTAGGCTTCAGCAACAGGCTCTCTTCATGGCACCAAGCCCCAACTTCTTTGCATGGTCTCTTCAGTCCTAGGTCTTCAATGTCACTGAGGCTGTACCTTCACCAGTGGCCTTTCCTGGCCCTTCACATTGCCTAGCCTCACCTGCTCTCCATGACCCCATCATAACTTCAAACCACTCAGCCTGGGGGCCTCTCATACATTACCAAGTCCAGCTGAAACAGGAGCTTGGCTATCACTGGAAGGCAGCTTCTTTGTACTCTCAGAAAACACTTCACACGTTTCACCTCAGTGATGCTGGTCTCTTCTTAATCACCATGAACTTCCTAGCTCTAGTTACCAGCATCAATTATCCCAGTAGTCCCTTCTATTCTTGACTAAACCCAGAGCTACATGGCCTAAGAAGCCGAGTTTTGCTGCTTACTGGAGCTAAGCATGGCCCCCTTCTTCTGTTACATCAGCAGCAGCTTTCTGTTTTCCATCTCCCTCACTGCTTAAGCTTGGCTGTCTTGGAACTTGCTCTGCAGATTGACCTTGAACTCAGAAATCTTCATGCCTCTGCCTCCTGAGTGCTGGGATTAAAGACTTGAACCACTACACCTGGACCTAAGCTTTTTAAAAATTCTTTTCTCAAGATCTTTCTAAGCATAGCCATTTTGCCTCAAAATCCAGATCAAAAAAGCCTGTCTTCCAGCCTCAAGATCTGGATTACAGATGTGCCCTACATTTCTGGACTGTAGTTCATTCCAGATATAGTCAAGTTAACCAAGAATTTCATCACAAACTATCCCTTGTCAGTCTGACACACAACCATATCTCCTTATGTCCAAATGAAAACAATAGCCAGGTCAAAATAAGGCCAAACATGACTTAACTCTCCCTTATTCAAATGCAAACCACTTAAAACAATAAACTAACTGGGTGGGATCTTGCCTCGAGGCCACCACTCCATTAATTCCATTTAATATCCTGAACACAAACAGGATTTAACTCCATTCCACTTCCTGGTTCCCCTTTCATCTTTGAACCACACAGTTTGTATTTTTTCTTAGTTTCCTATATCTGACCAAAAGGCTCTTAGAGTAAACCACAGGACACAGTCTATGGTGGATGTTTTGAGATTTCCTTCGTCAATGCAATTAATCTAAATCTCTTCACTTTAGCCTCAAGCAGACTTTTCAGACAAGGGCAAATTGCAGCTACATTCTTCAATAAAGTACTGTAAGAACAGTTTCTAGGACACGTTTATTCTCTAAAACGTCTTGAGCGCAGGGCAGTGGTGACGCATGCCTTTAAGCCCAGCACTTGGGAGGCAGAGGCAGGCGGATTTCTGAGTTCCGAGGCCAGCCTGGTCTACAGAGTGAGTTCCAGGACAGCCAGGGCTACACAGAGAAAACCTGTCTCGAAAAACCAAACCAACCAACCAAACAAACCTCTTGAGCTAGGCCCTTACAGTTCAAATCACCCTCAGCACCACTGTCTTCCATGCTTCTACTAGTACAGCCCATTAAGCATCAAGTCCCAATTAAAGCATTCAGACAAAAACATGGTCAGGCCTATCGCAACAATACCCCATTTCCTGGTACCAACTTTCTGTCTCAGTTTGGGTTTCCATTGCTGTAAAGACATGACCAAGGCAACAAAGGTAAACATGCAAACAGGGCTGGCTTACAGTTTCAGAGGTTTTGTCCATTATCATGGTGGGAAGCATAGTAGCATGTGAAAGATAGAAAAATCATAAGTTGATCCCCTAAACCCTACTCTTAAAAGCAAAGACATAAAAACCTGTAAGTCAAACACTGTGTTGCCTCAGTCCCAGAAAATTAGCTGACCATTTGAACAGATGGCCCTAACTAAACAAACCTTAAGATTCATGGTGTCAGGATGCTATGGGCCCGAGATTAGCTTGGCCAGGCTTTGAACTAACAGCCCTGAGACAGTTGGTGCCAGGATGCTAAAAGTTTGAGATAAGCCTGACCCCCCTTGAACTGGAGCTCATGATATATAGTGTGAAATTAGTTCGAAATAGCCAATTATAAAGTGACACACCATCCATCTTAGGAATTTGAGATCAAATGTATCGATGACCTAGTGACCTGTTCCCCCTCCTTCCCCCTTCCCTAACTCCACTCTCAGCCTTCCCCCTTCCCTAACTCCACCCCCACCTGGTTTGTAGATGCCCCCTTAAAAGCTGTAAACTTCTTTTGTTCTTTTGCTGAATTCCGCTGCCCCTGCGCGGGCTTGAAGGAAAGACAGCCCTGGCTAGCCAGTAAACCTCTTGCGATTTGCATCAAGTTGTGTTTCTCGTGAGTGATTTGGGGTGCGTCTGCAGTTCTCCACGGATCAGTGAGGTCCTTTTCATTTGGGTTTTACACATGCAGGCAGATGTGGTGCCTCAGAGCCCACCTACATAGTGACTCACTTCCTCCAATAAAGCCACACTCCTAAAAGTGCAACTCTCTATGGCCAAGCATTCCAAACATGAACCTATGGGGGCCAAACCTATTCAAACCACTACAATAACCCAAACCTGAATAGCATAACTATGAACAATAAGCCAGCAGAATGCTCTCTAACCCTGGAATGGAAACCATACAACCAAGAGGCAAACATCCTCAGACACAGTTCTGTGCTTTGCTATTATTCTGACATACCCTCTCTCTTTTGTGATGGTTATGTACTTGTCTTACTCTCCACTGTATTACTTCTATTACACAGCATATATTTTTAGACCAAACATTAAACTTTGTCATTGTTCACTTCCCTTTTTGTTTTGTTTGTTTGTTTTGTCAGTGTTTCTTCCCTTCTGAAATCACTAATATGCTGTGTTTGGGAACAAGAACCCAACCTAGAAACAGTTACCCTTACCCTTTGACCTCAGTTATCCATTCTGTCCACAGCCAAATCCCTAGAAAAGCTATTAAGAAGCCCAGCACTTAGGAAGCAAAGGCAGGCAGATCTTTCTGAGTTCAAGGCCCACTCTATATAGTGAGTTCCAGGTCACCTAGTGAGACACTGTCTCAAAGAGAGGAGTTGGGGGAGAAATGGACACAAGATGGCTCATCTGGGAAATATTCCCCTCAAACCCATATAATCTGACAAGCTGTCCTCCAACCTCCATGTGCACGATGATATGAATACACACCCATACTCAATGAGTACTAAAAATGTGGTACAGCAAGATGGCATAGTACATTAAGAGTGCCTATTGTCAAGAGAAATGACCTGTGCTCAGTCCTACTCCAAACTGTCCTATACATAGATAGATGGATGGATGGATGGATAAATAGATAAAGTTTCTTTTAAAATAAGAAACTAATTAAGGGTGCCAAAACATGTTAAACAATAAAATATTACATTTTTAACAATAAAATTTTATATGTAGAGCCAGAGTGGTGTTTGTACATCTTTAATCCCAGGACTTGGGAGGCAGAGGCAGGTAGATCTCTGAGTTCAAGGCCAGCCTGGTCTACAGAGCAAGTCTCAGGACAGCCAGACCTACATTTAGAAAATGTCTCAAAACAAACAAATGAATATAACAGAATTTTTAAAGATTTTTAAAAAATTGTTAGCTTTATTTTTTATTATGTGTATATATCTATATAGGGATGTGCACACATTGGTGCAGGTGACCTTGGAGGTCAGTGGTATCAGATCCCCCAGAATCACAAGTAGTTGGGGACCACAAAATATAGGTGTTGGAAATCAAACTCAGTTCCTCTACAAAAGCAGTTTGCAGTCTTAACTGCTAAGCCATCTTGACAGCCCCCAGGATGCATAATCTGATAGAAAATGCACTCCATTGAAAGCCCGAGGTAACAAATGACTTAAAAAGTCTTTCTTCATTGGTTTACTATCCTATATTAAATAAGTCTGTGACTTAACAACTTAGCAATTGGCTGAATAGTTTAAATAATAATGTAGATTAAGGAAAAAGGACTATTTTCTCCATCTTATCTTCCCAATTTATTCCTCTACTTATCTAGGAGAACATCTGAATTAATTGTTAGAGCCTAGATAGCTTAATCTAATCTCTGGACCAGTAATATGCCTCAGCAAGAAATGGTACTTGCTGCCAAGTTTGACAACCTCAAAACTCACAAACTAGAAAAAAATAAACTATAGCAAGTTGTCCTCTGACCTCCACATGACTGTTATAGCACACACATACCATCAAGTATTTTAAAATGTAGCTGGGCAGTGGTCTAGCATGCTTCTAATCCTATCACTGGGGAGGCAGAGACAGATGGATCTCTGTGAGTCCAAGGTAGTTCCAGAACAGCCAGGGCTACACAGAGAAATCCTGTGTCAAAAACAAAACAAACAAACAAAATGCATTTAAAAAGTACTTTCTGAGGCTACAATTTCAAGACACATATGAAGTCCTAGCGTATAGCACTCACACCCAGGAGCATACAGCCAGTACAATCTAGGCTTAGTGGGACAGTTCAAAAGTAGGAGGAGGGGAATTAGAGAGGAGGTGGTCTGAGAATAGTTGGAATATGATCAATATACATTTTATTAGCTGGATGGCAGTGGCCCACACCTTTAATCCCAGTACTCAGGAGGCAGAGGCAGGTGGCTATCTTGAATTTCAGGTCAGCCTGGTCTACACTAGTGAGCTCCAAGATAAACAGGGCTACACAGAGAAACCCTGTGTCAAAACAACAACAAAAAAACCTTTACTCTCCACCTGTATACAGTCTGTGTTCTTAGAAAACTGCTGGGCCTGCTTACCATATCCTCCCGCACCCCTACTGCACACAGTGCACAGATAAACAGTACACAGTCAGAAAACTACTAGTAACAATTGGCTGTTTAAATAAAGACTACATTAAGGGTAGTTTAATCTAAGGGCTGAAAGCTACCACCCCCAAAATAGGACTCACCTCCCTAGTAGGAACTTTCACCCCTCTATTGTGCCGATCCAATTTCCCTCCTCTTCTCTGGTAACAGCAATCAGCCATGACACCTCCAACACAATCACGTTTCCAGTACCCTTGCCACTACTCTAGTCCAAGATGAACCACTCGGCAGCTAAGGAAAAAAAGGAAGGAAAATCTAATCCTACTTCACACCGCCACCTTGCCCTTGATTCACCAATCTATAAAGCAAAAAAAAAAAAAAAAAAAAAAATCTTTCAATAGTTTGGGGGGGGGGAGAGAGAATCAGAGCTAAGGGACAAAACAACAAAACAAACAAGACAAAAACCACTTGATCTATCCTAAAACAAGTCTCATCTTTTTGGGTTTTTTGTTTGTTTTGAAACGGGCTGTCACACTGTAGCTCAAGCTGGCCTCTGCTTTAAAAGGGCTAGGATTATAGGCATGAGCCATCATTCAGAGCTCTTCTAAACAGCACAAACTGACATGGTTGCTATGTTCTTTCCTACAATTTCTTCTACTCCATGTGATGTGAAGGATATAATCCAACAACAAAACACTCTGATGGCATCTTTTGGTGGACTCAAACAGTCAAATCCACGAGGCTCAGTAGAGCCAAAACGGGACTCAGATGCAATCCTGCACCAAACCTATGGGAAAGTAATTCTCTTACCTTAGATAGATAGATCTAAGTAAAATAAAATCTGAGCCTGAATGCCTTCTTTTTAATTGAGGAATATACAAACATCTAACATCAAAGAAACTGAAGTTCTACAGACACCAGAAGGCATAACATAGGCAGATCCAAGGCTAGCTCTATGACTAGAAAGATGGTTAAGTGGCTGTTTGAGAGCAATGGCCGCTATTCCAGTGGCGCTGGGCTAGACTCTCAACACCTACACAACAGGTCATTGCTGTTTGCAACCTTAGTCTCGGGGTTCTGACACCCAACCCTTTTTGGCTTTCACAGGTATCAGGCACACCTACAAGGATATTTACACAGGTAAAACACAATTTAAAAAATAATTTTTACTTTAGAAAAGTTACCTCTACTCTATTTCTTAGCTTTTGAAATTAAAAAAAAAAAACTATCATACATTAATTTTTAAAAATTAAATAGTAAGAAATGGCCAGGTGCAATGGTGTATGCCTTTAATCCCTGCACTCAAGGAGCAAACAGAAGGATCTGAGTTTAAAGGTAACCTCATCTAAAGACCCTGACTCAAAAAACAAACAAACAAACAAACAAACAAACAAAAATAAGGCAAAGGGGCTAGAGAATAGAGAAGATGGTTTATCAGTTAAGAGCATATCTGCTTTTTCGTCAATTCAGAGTTCAGCCTGCACCCACACTGGGAGACGCAAACCAACCTGTTAGAAGACCTGGCACCTTATGGCCTCCTTGGACTCTGCATTTACATGCACATACACACAGGCACATAATACAAAATAAGGTATCTTTAAAATGTATGTTTCAGTGTTTTGTCTGCATGTACATGGTATATGACTTGCATGCAGTATCCAAGGAAACTGGAAGAGGGTACTAGATTCCCCTGGAACTGGAATTACAGATGACTGTGAGCCACCGCCACCATGTGAGAACTGGGAATAGAACTAGGGTCCTCTGGAAAAGCAGCTGAACTTTCTCTTCAGCCTTATTCATTCATATGTTATATATACATATGAATATGTATATATATACACACATACATATAGACACACATACACACACACACATATATGAGAATACATAGGCACCCACATTTAAGGAATAAGTTGAGAAACAACAGGTCCCCAACCTATCCCAATATTTCTTTATTTCCAAATGACTGTGTTTATATATTTGCCTTTAATCAATTTCAGACCTACATTCTTTTATTTATTTTTAGACTTATACATTTTATTCTGTGTTTTTGCCTACATGTATGTTTATGTACCACGTGCAACTTGGTGGTGCCTTTGGAGGTCAGAAGAAGGAATTGGATCCCTTGGAAATAGAGTTGCAGATGGTTATGAACCACCACCATGTAGGTACTGGGAACTGAACCTAGGTCCTGTGCAAGAACAAGTGTGCTCAACCACTGAGCCGCCTCTCCAGCCTCTAGACCTACTTTCTTGTCATAAAAGGTAATTCACATAAACCAACTCCCCTTCCCTACCTCTACTGAATTACTTTACTTCATTAAAACTCCACAGAGAAACTGGAGAGATGGCTTAGCACTTCAGAATATTTACTGCTCTTGCAGTTTTGTTTCCCAGCACCCACATGGCAGCTAACAACTTACACAGTTCCAGGGAACCCAACATCCTGTTCTGGCCTCCATGGACACCAAGTACATGGCGAACAACATACATGTAGGCATAGCAATCATACACATAAAATAAAAATACATCTAAACATTAAGAGTCAGTGAAACAGTCAGCAGGTAAAGAAGCTTGTCACCAAGTCTGATGAGCTGTAAGTTCTATCCCTGAGACCCAGAATAGAACCAACTCCTTGAAATTGTCCTCTGATTTCCACATGTATGCTGTAGCAACTACACATACACAATAAATATTAACTCCATAAATATACATGTAAGTCATATATATACACATATGGTTTAAATGAATTTTTCATCTGGGCTGACAATGCTCCCTCTAAGAGCCAAAAACTATCTAACAAAATCCCCAATACCACACATAAGAAACCCACTTTTGAGTTGTTGGTCAGGATTGTCCAAAAGACTCCTAAAACATTACAGGCCTCTGCTATTGCCTCTGGTTACCCAAGTGGTAGAAGATCAGTCCCTGAAGACACCATGAACTTCAGACAGTGGGCCGAGATGCCTCAACCAGGACTGACCTCCCTGAGCACCAGTAGCTTCACGGTACCAGAAGCTGCCACACAAGCTGTCCAATGACAACAGTCCTACCTAGCTATAACAGCTGGCACAATAACCTTTACGGTGAAGTAGTGGCATGCATACCTTAGTGATAACTATTAACTCTCTAATAGTAAATCTCTAAAGGGACCACACAGAGAGAAAAATCTTGCATGTTACTGGAAACCTAGCCAGCTACCTAGGGCTAGTGAAGTCAAGGATCTTAGAGGACAAACTACAACTAACATTTACTAAACCAGCACAATCCCTAACTATATCCTAAATATTTTTACTTATGCCCACAGTTAAGTGTAGTTCTCACTCATGAAACGTCCCCTTGCAATAGATGGGAGACCATTACATAAAACCACAATCAAGAGTTATGGAGTCCAGGCACAACAGATCTATCTGTAACACAACTCCTGTACCTAAGGCCTGAGGACACTGAGTAAGAGAACAGCAGAGACTGGGGGGGTGGGGTATGAATGTGTGGCTGCTAGGAATGTCAGACAGGACACCCAGGTCTCACCAATATGAATGCCTAAACATGAGCTCAACAAGAAGACACACACTTGAATCCTAGGACACAGGAGGCAAAGGCAGGCAGGCCTCTGAGCTCAAGGCCACCCTAATCTACACAGTGAGTTCCACAGCAGCTAGGACTACAAAGTAAGACCCTGTTTCAGAAGGAAAGAGAGACAGACAGACAGATCAACAATGGCAGAGCAAAGCCCAGGAATCCTGAACCCTATACAAAAAAACTACAGGCAATTAAGGAATGCTAATTAGTGGGAAAAATAGTCTTACCCAGGGAAGAGCACAGTAGTTGGTTATCCAATACCAAATGATCATCCCTTAAAACATACATAAGTAACATTATACAGACTAAGAATGTTCATGTACTTAAGAGTATGTATATACATATGTAACAATAAAAAAGAGGCCACAAATTTGAAAGAAAGCAGGGAGATGTCTATGGAGAGGGTTTGAACAAAGGAAAGGGGAGGGGAGAATAATGTAATTATAATCCCAATAAATCAAGTATATTTTTAATTCCATAAAAACTAGCCACTAAAAATTAAGTAGTAGTATTAACTGGCACACTACCTGCGATTCTAGCACTAAAATCAGGAGTTCATGGCCAGGCTAGGCTACATGAAACTCTGTCCTAAAAACACCAACAAAGTATACTGACTATATTTCTAGTCACACTTTGTTTCTTTTCATTGTAAATAATTTTTCCATACTCCATATTCTGATTATAATTTCCCCTATCCCCAACTAGTCCTAGATCACCCCCACTACCAAACTCCACACCCTTTCTCTCTCTCATGAGATTACAGGCATTATATCAAAGAAAAAAAAAGATAAAAACAAACCAGAAAAGGACAAACTGTTTGCCCAGAATCCTTAATATATCCTATTAACACTTCATATTAAGTTGCCAAAGATAACTTAAAATTTTTCTCTTTCCACAAGTAACCACTGCTTCTAAAGCTCACAATGTTTCTGCATCAATCTGGGATTGCTGGGCGTTGTTCATGTCATCTTAGAAGCTCACATCAAGGCAGAGCTTTCTGGATCACATTCTTTGACTACAAAAGTGGCATACAATAAAAGGATATGTGCATAAAGCTTCTCTAAGGTCTTCTAGACCTAAAAACATCTCAGTCCTCACTGCAACTCACAGTACAGTGGCAGGAACCTGTAGTTCTAGCTAGGAAAGGAAGAAAGTTTCAGCACAGGAGTGCCAGGTGAGGCTGAGCAATAAATACTAACTGACTCATTCAGTTCCTACACATAGAACCCTTCCCCACGACGCCTGGTGCTGTTCATTTACTACACTCAGCGCTATGATGAAAAATCTTACTGAGCCAATCCTTCTTCCTTTGTTCTTCATGACTTGAAATTCTATTAATATATGCATTCAGTATTTTTCTCATTGCTGTGTAAAAAAATTGACAAAAACATAAGAAAGTGTCTATTTTGGCTCACAGTTTCAGAGTACAGTCCATCATGGAGGGGGAGGCATAGTAGAAGAAGCAGGAGACAGCTAGTGCACTGATATCTGCAGTCAGGAAGATCAATGTTCATGCTCAGCTTGCTTCCTCCATTTGATTCAATCCAGGACCCCAGCCCATGGGTATGGTGCCTCACATAGTCAGGGTGGGTCTTCCCTCCTCAGTTAAACCTTTCTGAAAACAATCATAGGTATATCCAGAGGTATATTTCCATGGTGATTCTGAATCTTATCAAATTGACAATGAAGATCAACCATCACTTTATGTCTAAGTATAAGGCCTACTTCTATGATTGTATTATGATTATATTATATTATGATTATATTATTTAGCCCTTGGTAACCATTTTTACTTTTTTTTTCAGCAGGGTCTTATGTGTCTCAGGCTAGCTGTGAACACCTATAGAGCTAAGAATAGCCTTGAACTTTGGACCCTCCTGCCCCTATCTGCTCACAAGAAATGAATTCTTGGACTGTAGAGATGGCTCAGAGCACTGGCTGTCCTTCCAGAGGATCTGAGTTCAATTCCCAGGGCCTCCGATTCCCAGCATTAACATAGCAACTTAGAGCCATTTCTAACTCCAGTTCCAAAGGGATAAGCCACTTTCTTCTGGCCTCTGTGGGCACTGTTCCCACTGGTGCACACATACACGTGCAGGCAAAACTCCATACACAAAGAAATAAGTCAGAAAGAAAGAAAGAAAGAAAGAAAGAAAGAAAGAAAGAAACAAACAAACAAACATTCATTACAGCAGGTTAAATTTCAGAACCACTATAAAAAGGTGAAAAATATCCTTTAAGGGGACTAAAGGATAGCCTTAAATGTCTCAGCCATTAAAAACTCATATTGCTCTTGGAGAAGAACTGAGTTTGGTCTCCAGCACCTATATCAGGCAGCTCACAACCACCTATGACTCCAGTCTGAGGGGATCTCATGCCTCTGGCCTCCATGGACACTAGCACATTCTCTCCCACCCCCCCCAAAAAAACCCCACATATGTTTTTTTTTTTAATTTAATGTCTTAGACATTTTCCCCCAAATTCAGGGTGTATCCATTTGACAGAATGTCTTTGTCTTCTCTAATCTCAGCTGTGTTGTTTTTCTGACATTTAGTTCTGGACTCAGCTTATCTCAATAGCATACTCCATTCATACTCCATTCTGATTCATTAGAACCCATGAATCTATTTTGTACTTTAACCATTACTATCATCAAATGTCAATTGTATAGCTTGAAGGTGTTAAATGGAGTTTGCATGTGTGTGTATTCGTTCTATCATTCCTCATCACTCAAAATTAAACTGCATACTCTACATGAGCACTGAACATGTCTATTGTTCAACAACGGTATTTCTAGTATTTAAGAATTCATTTAACACAGAAAGTCACCAATATGTACTTTTTGAACAAATAAGGGAAAAAACTTCTTCACAAGACACATTTAAGTATAGTTGTACACCCAATGATAGTTGTTGGTGCAAACTCTAGTATCAGCAGAGCATGGTAGTGCACACCTTTGATCTCCATCAGCGTTCAGTGTTCAGACACAGACAGACTTCTGTCTGTTCAAGGCCAGTCTGGAACACAAAGTGAGTTCCAGGCTGGCCAGAGTTATATAGGGAGACCCTGCTTCAAAACTAAAAAAAGAGGGGGGGAAAAGAAGGGCTTCATTTAAAGCATTGACCAGCATCCTAAAAAGAATTACATTTTACCCACAGTTACCTTTAAGTTTACTCCCTCCCAAAAAAGAAATTACCAAAAGAAAAATTAAAACATAGAGGCTGAAAAGTCTGCAGACAACTGCAGAGAAGTTAATATGAAGATTACAAGGAATCTATTTGAAGGAGAAAATTACTTACTGCTAGAGAAAATGGAGTCAAATCAACCACTACTTACATATTTCTAGCTCTACTCTGATCTCATGAGGTACTTTTCTATGTCAATTACAGGCTTGTCTGGGTTTTCAAATTCTAATTACTGTTACATAATATCTCCAACCAAAGTTAACTGTTTTATTTAAAGAATCAAACAGCATTCCATACCCCTTTTCCTATTGTTCACAATTCCTCGTATCACTTAATAAATCCATCTCTGCCAAAGAAAAATTCTAACCACCAAGGACAGCAGATTGTAAATCACAGATAAGAGTTCTGGCAGTACGGAAATTCGTTAAGAAATCCTGGAAATTTTAGTTAAATCCCTTAAAGCCATAAGTAACTATGTTATAATGATGAATACAAATATCAGAGCAAGAAATTTTAATTGAACACAAAAAAAAAATGCCTCCAAATAAAAGGTATCTATCTCTTCCCAGTATCAATTCACCTATCACTTCTTCCCTTTTAAGCTTCCAGGGCTTGCTTTCCAGGGGTATTTTCCTCATCCTCCCACTCAATCCAGCCCGTCCACTAGACTCCCCGACCACAATTCCACACAATTCCAGCACCGTCTGGTTCCAAACTGCTACTTCCCTTAGCACCCCTTAAAGTGCCAGGCAGCCCCTCTACCAGGCTCCCCACATTCTGACGGCTCCTCCCCTCGGTTCCCCACCCTCTCATCACAGGTTCATCCTGCCCCTCCAACCGTCTCCCGCCCCCAGGTTCCTTCCTGCCCTCCAAACACAGCTTCCCTGTCTTAACGTTTTGTCTAATTCCACCAACTGACTCCACTCCCCGAATGCCCTGCTCGTTCCTCCAGTCCCTATTTTTACCAGCATTTAACAGACTATTCCTCTAGATCCATTCTTTCAACATATGTTTTTGCATTGAATGCAAAAACACCCCCACACAGGACTTGCCCAAAGCGGATCCTCCATCTTTCCCCTTTCTTTTGCTTCCTTTCTTTCGTCCCTCTTCATCCCAACCTCCTCCCAAAGAGTCGGTCCCCAAGCCAAGGTCTCTCACCTCATTCGGTCACTTAAGTGGTGCCAACCGCTTCATACAGGAAAATAGAAGCAATCACGTTCCCGTGGGCGCTTCCCCGCGACTCCGGGCACTCACTGGGTACCCGCCCCAGCGGGAACCCTGCGCACTCGCACACACACACCGAATTCCTTGGGGACGAGGGTCGGGGAGGAGAATGTGCGTCCTCACACCGGCCTCAAACACAGACCACTTCGCTACAGCCCTTCGCCATTTTGGTTTCCCGCGGACTACCGGTGCATTCTGGGAGCGCGGAGCTACTCCGGGGCCGAATGGCAGCTCTCCAGAGCCGCAGAGGGGCGGGGCCTACGCAGCCAGCGCGGAGGAACACCGCGCCCTACGTCCCTGACCAGCGCTGAACAAAGAGGGACTCTTTAACGTCGCGGTGGGACTAAGTCCTTCTGCTGCCGGTGCAGACACAATAGTGAGTGAGCGCTGAGCTTCCAGTCGCAGAAGCTTACTGTACTACGTTTTTTAAGAGAGGTCGTGTCCAACCTTTCGTGCGAGTCTTTTTGAATGCCCTCAGAAATGGGATATTGTTCAGTACATCTTCCTGGGGTACATTTCCTTTAGAAAGGAAATTATTAACTGAAAAAGTACTTCTTTTACCTTCATCTCCAGGCCTGCTATTAGAATTAGTATAATTAGCGGGGAGGAGAGCCTGAATGGCAAATTTCATTCAGTGATTACTCTCCAAATCCAAACTTGTCTGGAAGATTTTCAAAAATCAAACTTGTGGGAGATTTTCACACTTTTTTTCCCCTCTGACAATGAACGGGAATTTTTTTTCCCTGTTTACCTGCTTCACGACCTTTCCTAATTGTAGTGAAATCTGAGCATACTCTCCTGCAAAGCAGTTGATTGAAGGAACACACAACTTTCATACTATTGCAGGCTCTTAAATGAGGCCCAGCTGATAAATAGAATAGATGCTTATCTCTGATTTATATTTAAATGCAACCTAGCACCTGTAGAAACACCTGTGATACCTTTATATTTTGTGAAAATATTTTCAGAGTCATATATCTTTTTCATAGATTATGTCACAGAGACGGTACTGTATTCTCTCTCTCTCTCTCTCTCTCTCTCTCTCTCTCTCTCTCTCAAGAAGTATCTCTTATGGTCTAAATTTCAAGAGTTCCCTTTACCTATCCTCTGAAAAATCTGGCAAATAAGCATATTCATATTACACTATACATTTTTTTTTCTTTTTTGAAGACAGAATCTATCATTATGTAGCTCTGACTGTCGTGGAATTCATTGTGTAGACCAAGCTGGCCTCAAACTCAGAGAACTCTTCCTGTGTCTACCTCCTCAGTACTGGGATTGAAGGCCTGAACCACCATGCCTAGCTTTGTATTATACAATATTTTATTCAGTACATTTTAATCAGTCTCTGCCTGTCTCTGTCTCTGTCTCTCTCACACACACATATATACACACCGTCTTACTTAACTAAAGCTGACCCTGAGCTCCTAGCCTTCCTGCTGTGATTGCTGTTATTGTAGGTATGAACCATCACACCCAACTTAAATATTTTAAAATATGTTCACTATTTCTTTTCACTCTCAAACATTGTTTCTTGTTTCTTCTAAATACACAATGAAACTTTTACACCTTTGAAGTTGGCCTGTAACTTTGACCTAGAAAATGAGAGAATTACTATAACAACCTAGAATTTTAAACACATCTTTGTAGGTTTTCTTTTTTGTTTTGTTTTTGTTTTTGTTTTTCGAGACAGGGTTTCTCTGTGTAGCCCTGGCTGTCCTGGAACTCACTCTGTAGACCAGGCTAGCCTTGAACTCAGAAATCCACCTGCCTCTGCCTCCCAAGTGCTGGGATTAAAGGCGTGTGCCACCACTGCCCGGCTTCTTTGTAGGTTTTCAAAACCTGCTTTTAAAAAGGGTTCTTAAATGCTGTAACCTCCCTTCTAGCCCACCACCTCCCAGAGGTAGTGGAAAGGCAAGGTCAATAGAGCAAAGAAGGATGTAGACCTGTTTGGAAATAGTTCCAATCCAATCGGTGTTGTCAGAGTATCAGCAGTTTTATTCACACTCATCAGCAGTGGTAGCTCAAGCCACTCGCAAATGCCATTCAGGAATCAGCAACAGCAGGATTCAAAAACGCCATTCACAAATCAGCAGTGGCAGCTTGATCCAGAAGAAACTTCCAGGCTCTGGCAATCAGCCTAAGCCTGTGGAAGTGGCAAGAAGCCACTAGAACACCACCAGAAGTTTCTCTATGAAGTCATGACAAAAGATGATAAGCATGATAAGGTGCACCAATACCACATGGCCGTCAACTGTTGGGCTCTATTTATAGTCCTTTCCAAACATCAGGTGTTTTCTCAAGTGTCCAGTCTAGCAAAACATTACATGCCCTTTCTCTAGGTGGCATCCAGAAAAACACCATTTGCATCTTCCCAGCAAACCATCGTCCCACATGTCTGCTTCAGCAAAAACATCCTCCCACATGTCTGCTTCAGCAAAACCACCCTCTCATAAGATGGTTTCCAGAAAAACATCATGTGACACAACTGAGTCTCCAAAAGAAACCAGAAATTTCCTCTTCACACCTTCCTATTCCTGCAGTGCAAATCATGGAAATTTGTGTTGACCTTTCCTTTCCTTTCCTTTCCTTTCCTTTCCTTTCCTTTCCTTTTTCCTTTCCTTTCCTTTCCTTTCCTTTCCTTTCCTTTCCTTTCCTTTTTCCTTTCCTTTCCTTTCCTTTCCTTTTTCCTTTCCTTTCCTTTCCTTTCCTTTCCTTACCTTACCTTACCTTACCTTACCTTACCTTACCTTACCTTACCTTCCGTACCCATTTCCTTACCTTTCTCGACGTGGCAGATTCCTGCAACAATCAACAGATCCTTCCTCCGATAACGTCCCTCACTGGATCTCTCGTTCTTGCTGCCTCTCGTTGAGCGCCAAAAAATTTTGAGAACCACACTAGCCCCACGTTCGGGCAGCCAAAATATGTCTCGGCCCGAGCAAAATGTTGAGGCCCGGGCTGCCCCACGTTTGGGGCAGCCACTGTATCCCGGTCCAAGCTGCGGCTCCGGTCCGAGGGTCGGGGTTCAGCAAGAGAGAGAGAGTGAGGACAGACTCGAAGAATGGAGACCAGACAGAATGTGTTTCAATCCCGCTTATTCTTCAGACTCTCTTCCTCTAAGTGTCTCATTCTCTACCGTCTGCCTCTGCCTTTTATGTGTCTACTTCTAAGCCATGCCTTTTGGTCACGCCTTTAATCATGCCCTTAGGTCTTGTCTCTAAATCTGATCTCTAGGTCACTCTTAAGTCACACTCTTAAATTACACACCTTTAATCTCACACACCCAAGGTATCTAAACCAGGATTATCGGAGTGTGCTCAGCTGTTGTAGGCTATTGTAATCCAAGTCTCATGTCAGGGTATATGGCTCAAGATGGCTGCAAAGCTGATAGCTGCTTTCTGCTAAAAGTCGGCCCCCAACAATATAGCACTAACCATTGTTACCATGCCTGGAGACCTGGGTTCAGTGCCCAGCTCTGCATAAACTGAGCATGTTGGTGAGCACAGTAATGCCAGAGCGGGGGAGGCAGAGGTCATGCTCCGTGCATAACCAGCTCGAAGCCATCTGGTATATAAGAGACCTCAGCAAAAAATAAATAAATTTGTGAGGCAGAGGCAGGTGGGTTTCTGAGTTCAGGCCAGCCTGGTCTACAGAGTGAGTTCCAGGACAGCCAGGACTACACAGAGAAACCTTGTCTCGAAAAAAACAAAAATAAATAAATAAATAAATAAATAAAATTAATTAATTAAAATAAAAATTAAAAAAACAGGGAGGTAGTGGCATACACCTCAGCCAGCACTCAGGAGGCAGTAGCAAGCAGATCTCTCTGTGAATTGGAGGCCAGCCTGATCTCAGGGTGAGTTCCGGGACAGCCAGGGCTACACAGAGAAACCTTGTCTCAAAAAACTAAACACAAACAAACAAAAACAAGAACAACAAAAAGTTTGCCTTCCTGCTGGGTGGCTCACTGGTAAGAATATCCTGTTGCTGCCATGACAGTCACCAGCCTTTGTTCACATTGAAAATCTGCGTGTTTAGCCTTCCTTCCAATGTGACCTGATTCACATGCGATTCTCCAGGAAACTTCCAGGCTTCCTAAGCCCAATTAGGACTGCTAAAGCTTCTAGTGGCATGAGCTGAGCAGCAACCACCCCGTCCCAGACTCCCCAAGGGTGAAGACAACCCCTGTTGGACTAACCAGACTATATAATGTAAACCAATCTAATAAATCCCTCCTTAAGTACTAAAAAATAATAATGCTGTGTCAGAACAGAGTACAAGAACGGAGTTATATGAGATTTCTGAGTGTTTGTGAGAAAACCCAAGAAACAAAGAAAGAGCCTTATAACCTCAGTTTCTTCAAAATCACAGAATTGGTTTTTGATTATGTTGACTATGTATCTCGTAGATAAGAGTAAGTTTAGTTTAGATTATTCATTACAACTGGCTATTATTTGTTTTTATGTTTCTATGGAGAAAACATGTTTTTGCCACATGCAGACTGTCTTTGTGATTGTATATAGCTTGAACCACATGAGAACTTCATCCATGTGACTCCTCTTAACTGTCAAGAAACTACCTTCTGCTGTGAGAAAATTCAATGAAACTCAACTGCTTTGCAGGGCTTTTAGTTATATGTGTTTGTTTCTTTGTCTTCTTTTCTTTTCTCTTCTTTTCTTTTTTCTATTTTTTTTTTCCAAGACAGGGTTTCTCTGTGTAGCCTTAGCTGTCCTGGAACTCACTCTGTAGACCAGGCTGGCCTTGAACTCAGAAATCTGCCTGCCTCTGCCTTCCAAGCGCTGGGATTAAAGGCGTGTGCCACCACTGCCTGGCCTTGTTCGTTTGTTTTTAATCCAGGGCCTCACAGTGTGGTTTTGGCTAGTCTGAAACTTCAATATTTACCTGTTTTTAAAATGTCAAGTAGTTGCTACCCAGGGCAGAGGGTGAGGCCTCCCCCTTCTCAGAGGTGAAAGGGAAGGGAGAGGGGCAGTGAGAGGGAGGTTCTGGGAGGAGGGAGGTGCTGTGATTGGGATATAAAGTGAATAAATAAATTAATGGGAAAATGTCAAAGTAGCATAGTTATTCAAGCCTATGATTTTGCCACCACTTGGGAGGCTGAGGCAGGAGGACTGTCTAATGTTCGAGGACAGTGTGGGCTACATCTATCAGTAGATGTTTATATTACATCTACTTTTACTTTTTAAAATTGTTTTGTTTTGTTTTTTGAGAGAGAGTCCAGGCTGGCCTAGATCTTCTTATCTTTCTGCCTCTGCCTCACCACCTCTCTCTCAGTGAAGATTACAGGTGTGGGCTACTGTGGTGAATTGAGAAATGCCCCCCTCCCACATGTTCAGGCATTTGAATATTTGGTCCCAATTGATGGCATTGTTTGGGAAGGTTATAGGAGGTGCACCCTTCCTGGAGAAAGTATGTCAGTGAGGGCAGGTTTTGAGAGTATACAGTTTCATCCTACTTCCAACTCATTCCCTCTGCCTTATTCTTGAGATCTCTCAGCTTCCTGCTCCAAATATCACATCATGCTTGCTGACATGCTTCCTTGCCAAGATGGACTTGTATCCCTCAAAAAACATAAGCTCAAATAAACTCCTTCTTCCCTAAGTTGCTTTTGGCCACATCATATTATCACAACAACAAAAAGTACAACAGAAAAGTAACTAGTACAGTCAGCATGTCCAGTCTATGTGGTGCTGGACCATCCTACAAGAGCACTTGTGTATGCTAGGCAAGCAGTCTGCCAACTGAACTACATCTTCAGCCTCTAAAATGAGATGATTTATATGACTGATATTTCACTCCATTTCATTTTCATTTGCTGTCAAGTAAAATATACCATTGGTCATTTTATTTAAAGAAAACCCTACAATATGCTTATGCATACCCACCAGCTATTTTAGGTATAACAAATAAATGAGTAATGAGAAAATAAAAGACTTGAGTAGTGTCTTAAGACACCATGACCAAGGTAACTTATAGAAGAAAGCATTTAATGGGAGTGCACAGCTTCAGAGGTGAGTCTATAACCATCAAGGCAGCAGACATGGCAACAGGCAGTGTGGTGGTTTGAATAGATATGGCCCCTATAGACTTATGTGTTTGAATGCTTGGCCCATAGAAAGTGACACTAATAGGAGGTGTGGTCTTGTTGGAGGAAGTGTGTCACCGTGTAGGGAAGGGCTTTGAGGTCTCCTATGCTCAAGCTATGTCCAGACACAGTCCCCTTCTATTGCATGCTACCATGCTTCCTGCCATGATGATAATGGACCAAACCTCTAAAACTGTAAACCAGCCTCAATTAAATGCTTTTCTTCATAAGAGTTGTGGTATCTCTTCAAAACAATAAACCCTAACAAAAACAGGAAGGCTGTCATGGTACTGAAGCAGTAGTTGAGTGCTTACTGCCCAATTCACAGACAGGAAGCAGGGAAAAAGCTAACAGATAATGGCATGGGCTTTTGAAACCTCAAAGCCCATCTCCAGTGACACACATCCTCCAACAAGGCCACACCTCCTAATCCTTCCCAAACAGTTCCACCAACTGGGAGCCAAACATCCAAATAAACAAGCCTATAGGGCCCTCACTCATTCAAACCACCACAACCAGTGATCAAATATGGGAGAACAAAATTGTGAGGGTTTCACTGTAGGTTTTTTGTTTTGTTTTTGGAGTTTTGGATTTTTTTTTTTTGATAAGAGTCTCATTATGAGGTCCTAGCTACCTGGATCTTGCTTTGTAGACCAGGCCAACCTCTAACTTGTAATGCCACCATGCCCACCTGTGTTTGGTTTTTTGGTAATGGGTTTTAGTTTTTTCATTTGTGTTATTCTGGTTGGTTGTTGTCTTAGTTATGATTACTATTGCTGTAATAAAACACTATGACTAAAAGCAAATTGGGAAGGAAAGGGTTTATTTGGCTTATATTTGTACATCACTGTCCGTTGGAGGAAGTTAGGACAGAAACTGAATCAGGCAGGAACCTGAAGGCAGGAGCTGATGTAGAGCCCATGGAGGGATGCTGTTTACTGGCTTGCTTCCAATGGCTCGGTCAGTCTGCTCTCTTATAGAACCCAGGACCATCAGACCAGACTATGTTATAGAGGCATTTTCTTAACTAAAGTTCCTCACTGATGACTTAAGCAGTGTCAAATTGACAAAAAGGTATCCAGCACAATTGGTTAGGAACCTTTACTTTTGCTTTTCTGAGACCTGGTTATGTAGTCTTAAATTTTTCATATCTTCTTTTTAATAGGTTCTTAAATGTTTTAATCTCCCTTCTAGCCTATCATCCACCAGAGGTAGTGGGAAAGAAAGGTTATTAGGATACAGGGGAAGTGGACCTATTTAGAACTTGTTCTTTGGAGGAAATACCATCTGCTTTGTCCGGAAATTGGCTTACTTCATAGGAGTCAGTAGTGGTAGCTCAATCCTCTCCCAAACATTTCATGGATATACCAACAGTCCAGCTCAGTATGTTCAGATAGTAGCAGCGGCACGACCTAGCAGGAACAACCAGGCCTCAGCTGAATTAGCACTGGTCAACAGGAGGAATGAGGACCACCAGGGATGTCAGGAGTTCTCCACTGCGCCTCTCTCAATGAAGCAAAGATCAGCAAAGACTCGAGACTGAGAAGCCTTGCAAAGCTAGCTCTGTAAGTATGCTCCCCTCACAAACCTTGTGTCCTGTTTATACTCTCTCGAAACATCATGTGTCCTCCACAGGTCTTGCTTCTGCACATGACTCTGACTTAGTCTGCATCCGCTGACATCATTCTGCCAATTGGCTAGAGTCTGAGGAAACGGCAAGACGCTGCCAGCACATCATCAGTGCGTGTTTCTCTCTATGGAGTCATGGCAATCGGAGCTCAATTATGCAATGTAAGGTGGACCAATACATGGTCGCCATTAGTGAAGAATCCTTTATCACGTCTTCCACCCTTTCATGTGTTTGCTTTAGCAAAACGTCCTTTTACCTGTGTTTGCTTCAGTGAAACGTTCCTTCAGTCATAGGCTTTAGCAAAACATCCTTTCATTTGTGTCTGCTTCAGGAAATTACTTCTTCGGGTATTTGCCCTAGCAAAACACCATCCAACACAATTGATTTTCCAAAGAAACCAGAAGTTTCCACTTCATGGTTATGTAGATGAGAGAGGCCACAGTTGTATCTCTCTCTTCCTGACTCAGCCTCCCTAATGCCGGCATTACATCCTTAACATTGAATTAAGGTCTTACAGGGCTTTTAAGCCTAAATCCACAAACATCTGTGCCAGGTTATTCCACCAATCGGGATTTAGCGATAGGCGATTTCCTTGGGAACATGACTTTGTTGTACACTTATCCTGCTTTCATTGTCATTTCTGTAACCTTTAACTAATATTTATACCCATAAAATGACATGTGAGGTAGAAGCTGTGTAAAAACCTGCTAGCTCAGTTAGGTAATTTTATTTTCTTAACTAAATACAAAATATCTACTTATGAGCCTGATTCTACAACTAAACTGCTAGGTCTTCAAATCTCCTTCTACCTGTGTCATACTACTGAGCTGTTCTACCTTCTTCTTGAGCTTCTCCAAACTTAGGAGGGCATTGTAACTCTCTCTCCTAAAATCCTGTTTCACCCAGCTGCTTCTCTGTGGTTTCTACAAACCCTGAGAGAATCCCTGTCTCCTACCTAGAGCTTCTTCTATGAAGCTTTTCTAAGCCAAAAAAAAGAACCCAAAGCCAACCCCAAAGGGGCAAGCTCCAAAAAGAGAGCCTCTCAAAGCTCTATTTGCTATAAAATAAGTCTCTAGCTCCTCCCCTACACCCTTAGCAGGCTGAAATATCACCTGTGGAGCTGGGCACCAAGTCAGTGAAGCCCAAACCATTTCTTCTTTACGGAGGAGACGTTTAAGGTCATCCAGCTGACTTTGGTCTTAGAGCAAAGAGCACAAGGCCTCTCCCAAGCAATTTTACTTAAAATAAATAGGCAGGAGTGTTCCATTCTTAGCATTCTTAGGAGGCTTTTAGAGGCACATCCTTTCAGAGGACACACCTAGCAGCATCTGACAAACGCTGTTATCTTTCTAGGCTTTCATGCTTTGCTACCAATTAGGTTTTCTATGAACACTAATCAAATATTGTGTAACAATTTTCCATTCCCAAGTATCATTATCAGAAGGTTTGAAAACCGGTGTCCACTGAAATTGTTGACTGAGCCAAGGGGCTTCTTGATGTTCTTTCTCCACAAGGCAACAGCTCCCAGGGCATCTCATCTCTCAGGGATTTGCAGGACAGGTTGGGTCTGTTGCAATTCTGTAGTAACATTTTGAGGATAGGAATTTATGGTTGCTGCATTTTAGACAGAGTTCAGGCTCTGCCTGGAATGGCAGTATAACTGGCAGCTGTGGTAGCTGCAACAGTCAGGTCGGTCAATCTTTTGGTAAGTATTCCTTTCAGGGCATAGTTAAGTTGTTCTAAAGCAGATCCTCGTGCCATTGACCGGTCTGACTAACAGGAATCCAGGCATGGACTTATTGCCTAAGAATTAAAGTCAGGAGATAAAAATCACAGTATAAGAGAAGTTTGGTAAAGTTGGTGACAATTGCAAGATTTTTACACATGGCCAAAACTCAGGAAAGTGTCCTTCTTCTGTTACACATTGTCCTCTGTTGGCAGTCCACAGTGTAGCTTTACCAATCCTGTTGGGATCCAGAGAAATCATGTAGGAGAGAACACAGCTCTAGAGCCTGGGCTCTGAGTCTGAAGGGAGCAGAGCCCAGACCTAGGTTAGGTCCTGGAGAGAGTTTAGACAGAACCACGAGTGCGGATAAAATGCCTTACTTCTTGTGGTGGTTTTCTGTAGGTGTCAGAGTAAAATTGAGGAAATCAATTTTAAAAACTTTTTAAATGCATTTTTAAATTTTATTTATATGATGAGTACACGTAGCTGTCTTCAGACACACCAGAAGAGGGCATCGGACCCCATTACAGATGGTTGTGAGCCACCATGTGGTTGCTGGGAATTAGAACTCAGGACCTCTGGAAGAGCAGTCAATTCTCTTAACCACTGAGCCATCTCTCCAGCCCAACTAAAAAATGTTATAGTACATCTTACTTTGGCAAGCTCCTCCTGAGCAGCTAATCTATTTCCCCCTTTTATGTATGTATGTATTAATTTTATTTATTTATTTATTTTTTGGTTTTTCGAGACAGGGTTTCTCTGTGTAGCCCTGGCTGTCCTGGAACTCACTCTGTAGACCAGGCTGGCCTCGAACTCAGAAATTCACCTGCCTCTGCTTCCCAAGTGCTGGACTTAAAAGCGTGTGCCAGGACTGCCCGGCTGTATTTGATGTTTTAATAATAAATAAACATGTTAAATTATGGCTTCTCATTGGGGCTATAGGGAATGCTATAAGTGTCAAGAATGCTCCAAAACTGACAAAATGAGCAAGAAGTTTTAGATATATAAACAAATCATTGTCTGTTTTGAGATTCTCATTACAGGGAAAGCAGAAATATGTGTCTATAAAGAGCTCAGGTACACTCATGTATTTGAGTCATAACAAAAATAAAACCTGAAAAAATATAAACACAATTTTTATGGACACAAGATCTCTCTCTATGTAGCCCTTCAATGTCCTGGAACTTGCTATGTAGATCAGCCTGGCCTTGAACTCACAATTTACAGAGATCCATATGCTGCTGCCTCCTGGGTGCTAGGATTAAAGGTGGGCCATGCCTCATAAACACACACACACACACACACACACACACACACACACACACACACAAATTAAAATGACCAAAGGAAATTAAATGTTTTGAATTTGTGACTGTATAATTTTAGTTATTTTTATAAAACGTTATAACTGTTACCAAGACTAGATGACTTTGGAGAGCTCCACTGATTTAAGTACAGGTTTAACATCAATGTGGTAAACTTCGAACTTTACAGTTTTCATGTGAGACCCCGACACTTAGTCAGTGGTACTTTCTTCAAGATGCCCCGGAAACGCAGATGTATGCAAAAGTAAGAGGTTTATTTTCCTGGCCTTCAATTAGTCCCTCAAGGCGAGTTACTAGAAGGCGACACCAAATGGCTATTACGAGCAGTTTTTATACTTTTTAGGGCACAGGTTACATCAACAAGGTTACAGTTCAAACTTATTGGCTAAACATATTGACCTTTAAATCTATTGGCCTAGCAAGCATGACAGGCATTTGAACTCTACCTGGGACTTTCTAAAGGGTTAGGTGACTATCAGTACATGCTGAGAATTGTTAACTCAAGAATGTTCCTGTGGGGAGAGAATGAAACTTGGCCTAGCCTTGACCCCAGGCAGGGAGGAGGGGCTGTAAGGAGGGTGTGGGACTGGAAAAGCCCTTAGGGTCCCTCATTAACACCCCCTACCTCCCTATACACACACACACACACACACACACACACACACACACACACACACACACAGAGGGTTTCTCTTTGTAGCTCTGGCTGTCCTGGAACTCTCTGTAGACCAAGCTGGTCTGGAATTTACAGATCCACCAGCCTCCCAAGTGCTGGGATTAAAGGCAGGTGCTGCGGTTGCCACTGCCAGCTAGCTAAAATTTTAATATTTTATTATTGTCTTTTTTTTTTTAATGTTTAGTAGTTGAGACAGGATTTCTCTGCATACTAAAGCCGGCTGGCCTTGAACTCAAAGAAATATAACTGTTTCTGCCTCCTCAGGAACGCTGGAACTAAAGGTGTCACCTACATGGTGGCTACACCTTTATCCTAAATCTTGTCTTTCACATGTACTGAGTCACTTCCTCAGCTCTTCCAGGTGGCATAAATCTTTTTTTTTTTTCATTCTGAAAACATCCGACTATCATAGTCTCCATCCCAAGTTGTAGAAACATTTACCTTTTCTTTCCATCTGCAAACATCCAATCAGTTTAACTTTCTTACAACTTGTATGTATCTTTTATCCCTTTTTGTCTTTCTGTGCTTATATATCCATCCATTTTAATCTTCCTTAAAATTTGTTTCAACTTTTTACCTTTCTTTTTCATCTAGACATATTTATCCATTAGTTATATAAATTATTTATATATATGTTATCTATAATATATATAATTTTCATTAATACTCTGCTCTTTTAAATCTATTTAACTTTTTTAAAATTTATTTTTATTTTATGTGCATTAATGTTTTGCCTGTATACATGTCTGTGTCAGTGTGTCAGATCATGGAGTTACAGACAGTTGTGAGCTGCAATGTGGATGCTGGGAACTGAACTCAGGTCTACTGGAAGAGCATTTAGTGCTCTTAACTGCTGATCAATCTCTCCACTCTGCCTCATTTAACTTTTTACTTATTGATTTCTTTTTCTTAGTATCTTGAGACACAGGTGTGTGATTACTGAGAGTAGACACTAAGTAGGTCTTTTCTTTTTTATTATTTTTTATTTATATAAGACTGTAGCTGTCTTCAGACACACCAGAAGAGGGCATCAGATCCCATTACAGATGGTTGTGAGCCACGTGGTTGCTGGGATTTGAACTCAAGACCTCTGGAAGAGCAATCAGTGCTTTTAACCGCTGAGCCATCTCTTTAGCCCGAATAGGTCTTTTCTTAATCATCATTAGGCAATAAAGGAATGGTTTTAAAAAAAAAAAAAAAAAAGCATGTTTAGGCTGGTAGCTACAGCACAGAAGTTTTAAGTTTGCTTTTCCACTGAAATCTACCTGTGAGTTTAACTTATCCCAGGGGGGAAGCCTGTTAGCTCTGTGAAAAGGCAAAGCCTGCCTTTTTACATTTGAAACATAGACCTAGTGAGTACTTGTGTTTCCATAAGTCAAGGAAAGAAAGAAGGTGGCATCAATCCCGTTACCAGCTGTCTTTTTATAGCCTGAAGAAGATTAACAAAGTCTATAAAGGTTTTAGTATGCTTTTGTCTGTTAGTGGAGACCTGGAGTGTGTCAAGATCAGGAACTTTATTTATTACTTATGTACTCACTTTAAGTCCTGTGGCAGAATCTATGAGCCTGTTGGAATGTTTCTTTGATTTGTTTATTAACTATTTCAGGGCTGGTTGGTAATTGAATCTCAGTTTCAAAATTTAGGAGAATATGGTAATTCAACCTTTTTTAAAGCTCTGTATTTTGTAGCAGCAAGTGACATCCTTGGTTGTCTAAAGTTATTGTAAGACCAGCATGTTTTGAAAGTAAAACCAGAGTTTTTAGCTATGCCTAGTCTGACAGGCAGCCTCCTGGGAGGAACTCGTTGAGGCCTGGCTGCTGCAGCAGGTGGCAAGGCTGCCTAACTGTTTGCTGAAGCTAGGACAGGTGACACAGAGGCCCCACAGGAATTGTGTATTTATGGTGTGCTCAAAAATGAATGCTCACAAGCTTGTTTCAATGATGTCTTAGTTCTAACTGCTTTTAGTAAAGTGCCCCTCCACCCTACCCAACCCCAGACAGGGTTTCTCTGTGTGGCCTGGCTGTCCAGGAACTTACTCTGTCTTCAAACTCGGAGATGGACTTGCCTCTAAAGCACCGCCCGGCTTAAGTAAAGTTCTGAACTGCTGTGTATGCACATGAGATAGAAGACAACAAATTTCCCATAGTGAAAGCAGATAGAGTGAAACAGAAAGACATGTGCTGTGTTGGTGCGCTTAAGGCTTACGGGGCTCATACTCTTGTTTTTTGTTTTGGGTTTTTGTTTGTTTGTTTGTTTTGTTTTGTTTTTTGGGTTTTTTTTGAAACAGGGTTTCTCTGTGTAGCCCTGGCTGTCCTGGAACTCACTCTGTAGAACAGGCTGGCCTTGAACTCAGAAATCCACCTGCCTCTGCCTCCCAAGTGCTGGGCTTAAAGGCGTGCGCCACCACTGCCCGGTGGAATCATATTCTTGTGATGAAGGTAAAGTAGAATCAAACTGGTCTCAATAAAGAGAGAGAAACAAGGAGATAAAAAGTGATGGAGGGGAACACAGGGCTCAAACCCTTGCTCCTGAGATCTGAGTTGTTCAAACTTTAATGCCAGTGCTTTGGAGGCAAAGGCAGGCCTCTGTGGGTTGGAGGTCAGCCAGGGCTACACAATGAAACCCTATCCCCAAAAAAGGCAATAAGTAAGTAAACACATAAAAAGTTTGAAAGGGGACAAGGGCTTAGTGATTTAGAGCAGTTACTGCTCTTGCAGAGGACTTAAATTTGGTTCCCAGCACCCACGTAGGGGTCAGGGGGCATCACAACCGCCTGCAACTCCAGCTGCAAGGGACCCAATGGCCTCTTCTGGGTTTCTTGGTCAAATGTGTGAAGATCTACACATAGACGAACTTACATATACATATCTTAAAAATAAGCAAAAAGGTGTGAAGTAATTGAGTATGGTGATACATTCCTGTAACTCCAGCATTTGGAAATGAGACCTTTTCTTAAACAGCAAGCAAGCAAGCAAACGAACAAACAAAACAAACAAATTTCAACAGAGTGTTCTCCTAACCGCCAAGAGGGCTTGTGATTGACTGAGCAGTTTGCGGCTGTGGTTCTTCTGGGCTGCCTTTGATGATATCTGTATCAGGTAAACCAGGAGAGAAGCCATACAATGTCATTTTCACTTTCCAGCCCCTCACCAGATAGCTGCAAAGATGGCTGACTGTTAGGAGCACCTGTGACCTGAGCTCAGTTCCTATCCCACCTGTGGTAGCCCTGTGATCCAGGGTCACCCACTCCAGGCTTCTCGAAGCCACCTATAGCACAAGTTCTGTGGGAACAATTTTTCTAAGAAATGCACTTTGAAGATTGGCTTTACATGCCAAACTTTCACCCAACCTGCAACCAATTTAATAATGTGTGTTGAGGTCATTTATGACTACATACTCATTCTGTTCACATACTATATAGTCGACCTGTTCACAATTAATTGACTTCTAAAAAAAAAAAAAAAGCACTGTAACCAATGTGGCTATGTTCTGGACTTCCAATGTAATTCATCCTACAAGCTCAGCTTTGACTGTAATTTGTTCCATATTTTTCCTTTGCGACTCTTTCATGGACTTGATCCAGAAGAACTGTGTGTGTGTGTGTGTGTGTGTGTGTGTGTGTGTGTGACAGAGAGAGAGAGACAGACAGACAGACAGACAAACAGACAGAGACAGAGAGACACAGAGAGAGACAGAGCAGACAGACAGACAGACAGACAGACACAGAGAGAGACAGAGCAGACAGACAGAGAGAGAAAGTGTGTGTGTGTCCCGGTCTAAGATCCATGTAGATACAAAGTGATCATATCTGATTGTGCTTTGTGTGCTGCTGTAGGGACAGAAAGACATTATTCTCCTTATGAAGTATCTGTGAAAGACTGATTAAGACAAAGTTTCCTTATTCCTTCTCATTACCATATTTGCAGTGCTGCTCAGTATGGAGAGAGGAGGCCTTTGTTCAGGTCTACTTTTTAGATTAGGACTGTCTTCAATGAGACTTCTTTCAGATTAGAACAAGAGAGACCAAAACTCTCCTAGAAAAATCAGGCACGCTCTTGGGTAAAAGACACGAAGAATTAGTCTCCATTTATGTGGCATTGCCACAGATCCACGTACTGGATCTAACATCTTCTCATCTCAGAAGGCAGCTGCACACATGTGCCACTCACTCACACAAACCCACAGATGTACACACACAAACTTTGAGATTTAGAACACAGGTGCATAACAATATTCTAAATCGTGTTTTGTTTTGTTTTTTGGTTTTTTGAGACAAGGTTTCTCTGTGTAGTCCTGGCTGTCCTGTTACTCACTCTGTAGACCAGGCTGGCTCAAACTCAGAAATCCACCTGCCTCTGCCTCCCAAGTGCTGGGCTTAAAGGTGTGTGCCACCACTGCCCGGCCTAAATAGTGCTTTTAATCAACATATTATTGAATGGCCTTAATAACTGAAGATCATCTCCACAGACTATCTAAGAGAAGTACTTACATAGTATTTTATTTTATTATTTTATTTTTGGAAACAAGGTCTTACTCTGTGGTCCTGACCAGTCTGAAAATCTTAAATAGATCAGGTTTGCCTTGAACTTTCAGGGAGGCTCCGTGTCTGTCCTTCAAGTGCTAGGATCACAGACATACACTATCATGCCCAGCTCAGGAATGAGTTCATTATAATTCTATTTAACCAGAAAACACTTCCATTAGGTCCATTTAATTAAAGCAGAGAACAAACTGAAAGATTTGTGTAACTGTTTAAGATGACAGCAAAGAGATTCCTAGGACTTCACAAATGGCTCACTGGGTAGAAGCAGACCTGACAACCTGAGAACAATGCCCCAGACCCACAAAATCATCCTGTCACTTCTCCTGGGAGCTGGGATAGGAGAGTTGCCTGTAAGTTTGAGGGCCAGCCTGCTTGGAGTACTCAGCATAGAAAAATCTCTACAAGGTGGAAGTTGTCCTCTAACCACCACATGCTTGCCTCGGTGTGAGTGTAAATCCACACACGTGCCCATGATTGCAAATAGGTAACTTACATCATTTTTTTTTTTGGTTTTTCGATACAGGGTTTCTCTGTGTAGCCCTGGATGTCCTGGAACTCACTCTGTAGACCAGGCTGGCCTCAAACTCAGAAATCCGCCTGCCTCTGCCTCCCAAGTGCTGGGATTAAAGGCTTGCGCCACCACCGCCCGGCGTAACTGACATAATTTAATAAAATATTTACTGGATTTAGGGTTAGCATTGTGATTTGAACGTGACATGCCCCTAAAGGCTCCCTGTATTTGAACATTTGGTTTCTAGCTGGTGCTGCTAGGTTGGAAGGTTGTAGAACCTTTAGGAGGTAGGGTTTTACTGACCAAAGTGGCTCACTGTAGAAAGGACCCACAGATGGTCCCAGTTCCTTTCTGCTCTCTGTATCCTGTCTACAGACACTATGTAACCATCCTCTTTGCTTCCTACCTCCATGTTTTCTCCACTGAAATAAACTTCTTCACTCTAAATTGTTTGTCAAATTTATCATTACAGAAATAACAAAAGTAATTGATAGAAATATCATTGTTACTGATTGATTGGTTACTTATATTTGGGACACAGAGGTCAGAAAACACTTGCAGATCATCAAATTTGGCAGCAAGTGCCCTTCTGTCGAGCCATCTTGCAAGCCCAGCTTTTTACTTTGCAGACCCTTCCTCTTTGGGGGTTATAAAGTAAACTTTTCTTGTTGTTCTGTGTCATAAGCCCTTCTCCGAGAACAGCCTAATCTTTTGATAGCCATGGAGTCCAAGTGTAAATTTTATCCCTGTGCAGATGGTTGATACACTAGTAATTACAAAAGGGGTGGGAGCAAGGGATATACGATCTCAGACCAACTTTTACCATATTGTTCAAGCACAGAGCAGTCAGCCCACCTGGGATCTTCTACACTGGGACAATTCACTACAGAGATGAGTGACTTAACCTTTGAAACTCATGGAGTAGCCAGCAAGGCTGATTTTTTTTTTTTTAATGATTTAATGTCTGAAATAAAGATTTTAAATGTATCTCTCAAATAAACTTTCTAGGGATCCCATTGTATGTTTTTCTTACACCTATTTTGCCATTTCCTTTGTTTGATTTGTATGAATTCTTGGAACAGCTTCCTCACAAGTATTATTAATTCAAACCTAACTACGATTCTTTTCAATATTTTAAAAATTACATTAATGTAATTATTTGTGGGTAAATGTAAGAACAGGTTCTTTCTTTTTACCATTTGGGTCTCAAAAATCAAACTCCAGTTGCCAGGCTTGCTGAAGCACCTCTCTGAGCTATCTTATTAGCCCCAGTGAAATATTTATTTCTAAGATGGAGTACTTGACTTCAACAAGGTGAAAGGCACCTTATGAATAAGATTCTTTATGAGTAAGAATTAAGCCTAGCTGAGCATACTCCTGTAACCTTAGCACTTGGGAGCCAGAAGCAGGAAAATCAGACTTACAAGGTCATTCTCAGCCCCATTGTGAGATCCAGGTCAGTCTAGGGTACATGAGACTCTGTATCAAAAAAGAAGAAAGGAAGGAAAGAAGAAAGGAAGGGAAAGAAAAAAAAATACATCAGAGAAAGTGCCCCCCCACACACACACACACAAATAAGTAGATTAAAGTTTTGAGAAGAAAGAAAATGACAGGAAAAAAAATGGATATGGCTCTGTTTTTTTTTTTTTTTTTTTTTTTTTTTTTTTTTTTTTTTTTTTTTTTTTTTTGTTGTTGTTGTTTTTTTTTAAAGTAGAATGTGAATAAAGGTGTTTACATGTTTCTGGGACTTCCCAGAGCAGGATTAGAATGCTCTTGACCAAGACTGATAATATCGGCTAACATTTTTAACATGTATTAGTTTAGTCAATTCTGGGAGAGCCTCACCACACATGCCACAGTGCCCATGTGGGCAACTCGAGGGAGTTGGGTCTCTCATTCCACCACTGGGTCCCCGGGTCAGTAACTCAGATCAGCAGTCTTGGTGACCACCACCGATGCCTTTACCAGCTGAGCCTTTTTTCTTGCTCCCTGGCTGACCTTCGAGGCTCACTGTTACCAATCACTGCGCTAAGAGCTCTACAGTCTGCCAGTATCACACAGTCATGCCTTTATCTTTCTATGAGAAACAAATCCTTATCGCCATCAGTTTGCGGATAAACTGAAGTTTATGGTTCATAATCCCAGGGCAGTAAATACGGTAGTCTGAGCACTGAGGTTTCCTGGCTCCAAAATGCAGTCTTTGAAACGCTTTAACATGTGGTCTTTTATGAGAGAATTCCGGCCACTGGAACGGGATGTTGGTAGTGCCTTGGGTGAATGAAGACGCCTGACTCCCAATTATCCCACCTAGACAAGGTGCTCTGGGTCGCTTTCCCAACTCCTGTCTCCATCTCGGCTCCTCCCACCCCTCCCCCTTTCCCAGCCAAGATCTGTGGCTTCTCCTTTTCAGGGTAAGTCCTTTGATCAAACTTGACACCTTGTGGTTAAAACACAAGCGTCAGCTCTCTGCTGGAACTGGATACTTTTACTTCACACACTCCCACCCCCATCTTTTTTTTCTCTTCAGTTTGATGATGTCCCAGGTGTAGCCACCAGAAAGCCAGGTGCTGGACAACAGTTGGTACTATGAAATTAAGAGTGAACATCAATTTTTTTTCCCGAGACAGGATTCTTCTGTGTAGCCCTGGCTATCCTGGAGCTCACTCTGTAGACCAGGCTAGCCTTGAACTCTGTCTGCTTCTGCTTCTCAAGTGCTGGGATTAAAAGCTAAATGTATTTTTATCTCCTCCCCCTCCCCCTCCCCCTCTCCCTCCTCCCCTTCTCCCTCCTCCCCTTCTCCTTCTCCTGTTTCACAGAACCTTAACAGTAGTCAAGACTACCTGGAACTACTTACAATACCCCCCAAGTTACGGAAATACAGGCATGTGCTAGCATTCCTGGTTTCAGGTGGGCTAGGGTTTCTCACTCATTAGCATGCTAGGCAAATGCTCTACCAGATAAGCTAGAGCTACAGCACAATATTTTTTAATTATTTTATCGTATGTGTATTCATGTTGTTTTAAATTTATTTTTCCCTTTAGTTTTATTTTATATGCATGGGTATTCTGCCTGCACATGTGTTTGTGCATCTGTGTACCACGCTTCTGGAGTACTTGAGGACATCAAATTCCCCTGGAACTAGATTTAAAGACAGTTGTGAGCCCTCTTGTGGGTGCTGGGAATTGAACCTGGGTCCTCTGGAAGAGCAGTCAATGATGTTAACTACTGAGCCACTGAAAAGTCTCTTTAACTCCTATGTATAAGTATTTTCCCCACATGTATGTCTGTGTACTACACCTGTACCTGGTGCCCATGAAAACCAAATGGGAGCATCAGAGGCTCTGGAACTGAAGTTACAGATGGTTGTAAGCTGCCATGTGGGTGGTAGAAGTCAAACCCAGGTCCTCAGCAAGAACAGCAGGTTTTTTTTTTGTTTGTTTGTTTGTTTTGTTTTGTTTTGTTTTGTTTACCACTGAGTCATCCTGTAGCCCCTGTTTTGTTTGTTTTGTTTTGAGACAGTGCTTTACATAACATAACCCAGACTGGCCTAAAATTGGTTATGATGTTTCCATTTGCATTTGCAAGCCTCTGCTTTACTCTTTCTGATAGGGTTTCAGGTTGTATAACAATAGCATTTTCAGAGCTTGGAGCTAGTGAAGAGAAAAATGTAAGAATATGGTAGGAAGAAAGCCAGATCTCACCTTAATTATGGCAGAGGTTGATTGGAGGATGCAGCTGTACAGACTGATACAGATGCTCTTAGGCAGGCCTGGGTAATCCTGGGGTTAATGGGTAAATTTTAAGATTCACAGGGCTGGGTGGACAGCTCAGGACATGCACCCTCTATGTAAACACAATGATTTTATTTATTAATTATCAATTATTTATTAATTACCAGTCAGGTAATTAACTTTGTCTGCTCCAGGACAGGAGGTGAGAATCTACACAGAATCTTGGAAATGGCTAATGGCCTGAATGTCTGTCCAGGGACGCGAGCAATGACTGGGAGGTTGGAGACATGAGAGCATAGGGAAGGCATGGGGAGGAGGCACAGAGTGTGAGGAATTTCTTGTCCTGTGGCAATAGCTACTAGAAGTACCTATCATAAAAGTGCTGAAAATGGTTGACAAAATTTCTCAACTAGTTGATATTAGCCTGCCTTAGCCAATGTGTATACAGACCTGATTGATACAGACATAGACTGGTTCTGATGGCAGAGATGGACCAAGACACCAACTCCCTATCCCTAGGGCCAGTCTAAATTGTCACTATCTAGACCAACACTGGGGTCTCATAAGGACATTTCTTTATAGAGGCCAGGTAGAGGATCTTTGTGTCCTGCAAGGGTCAGTGGTCTAATCTCACAAAGATAGACCATTCATTAGAGACACAGGCTTGCATCTCCTGGCCTTAAACCCGAAACTCACCCAACACAGGCTTTGGCTGGGGAATCCAGCCAAAGGGTTGAGGCTGAAGAGTAAACCTGTGACCTTGCTCCTGTTTGAACAGAATGGTCAGAAAATAATGTGAAGTTTTCATTTTTCAGTTGGCATCGCCATACCAGACATTGCAGAGTTTCTACATGTTGGTTTTTTTTTCTTGTAAACTAAAACTCTCAGGGGAAAAAAGTATGCCTATATTAAATATTTTATAAAACCAGTTGATTGTTTAGAACTTTATGATTGTGGAGAGTTGAAATTGTGGTGTTTGTATCTGGACAGATCACGCCACACCAACACAGTCCCACCAGAAGAGATTTATTGGGGGGAGGCAAGGAAGAGAAGAGGAAGAAGAAGGGGTGAGGAGTCGGAGTTTCTGCTTTTTATTCAGGCCGTGATGTAATCACGTGCACGGTGCACAGGTGAGGCACACGCAGGGAGGTGTGGCGGTTGCCATGGCAACAGACACATGAGGGTCCCTGGTGCCTAGGGGTGATGTCATCACTCGATTCCTGACCATCGCTGACCTTAAAGCCGCTTCAAATGCCAACAGAAACCCTGAATACCCAAAGCTGTTGAGAACCGCTCTGCCCCATGCTTGGGGGCCAAAATTTCTCGGTCTGCTCTATCAATGTTGGAACCCGCACTGCCAAAAGTCTTGGAGGCTAAGTTGTTAGAGTCTGAATTGCCCCAACCTGTTCCAGTCTGCGGGTCGGGGTTCAGCAAGAGAGAGAGTGAGGATGGAAACAAGGAATGGAGACCAGAGTGTGATTCAGTCCTGTTTATTCTTCAGTCTCTCTTCTTCTCTCCAAGTCCCTAGTTCCTAGTACCAAGTCTCAGGTCCTGGGCTTCGGCACCAAGTCTCAAGTCTTAATCCTAATTCTAAGTTGTTAGTCTCTTTCCCAGTTCCAAGTTCTGTCTCAAGTTTCAAGTACAAAGTGTCTAATAATTTCTTCTGTCTGCCTCTCGCCTTTTATATGTCTCACTTGTAAGCCACGCCTTTAAGTCATGCCCTTAGGTCTTGTCTCTAAATCTGATCTCTAAGTCATGCCCTTAAGTCACACACCTTTAAGTCTTATCTCTAAATCACACCTTTAAGTCTCACACCTTTAAGTCTCACACTCTCAAGGGAAAATCCTGGGTATCTAAAACAAGATGTTATCAGAGTGTGCTCAGCTGTTGTAGGCTATTGTAAACAAGTCTCTTGTCAGGGTATATAGCTCAAGATGGCTGCAAGGATGATAGCCACCTTCTGTTGGCTCCCCACACAAAGCCACAATGCCTTAGGCTATCCCATTCATTGCCACCTCTGTCCAACCTAACATCCTTGTGACTACCATGCAAAATCTTCTGGAATGTTTTAAACATAACAGATCCCAGCTTCCACCAATCCCAAGGCTAAGAATGCCAGATACAGATAGCATCCAAGGCCTATGGTAAAGTTTCCTCTTCACATTGTCCTTTACCCTTCCCACCTCATAACCCCTTCAGTGTATTTGAAAAAATGCATTGATTTATGACTTTCTTTTGTTATGTAACTATAAAAACTTAAGCCATCAGCATTTTGGAACATATTATTTGGGACAACCTGAATCCTTGTCTCTTGGCCATGGTCACTCACACTTGGCTGAAGAATAAACTATCTTATACTGTCTTTGAGATGACAGCTGTTTTATGTTGACATCATATGCTATTATGTAAGCTGTGTATACCTCAAAATACATTATGTTGAATTCTTCACCCTACTTTCTCAGAACCCCTATATTTGGAGATTAGGCTTCAAAAGGCTTACAGTAAAATAAAGTCATATGGGTAGGCTCTAATTTAATATAAGCTGTCTTTTCCTAAATTATATTTATTTGTGCATGGGAGAGTCAGAGAACAACTTTTGGGAATTGGTTCTTGCCTATCATCATCAGGCTTAATGACAAAGTGCCCTTACCCGCTGAGTCATCTCGCTGGCCCAGGTGTCTTTCTAAGCCCAGGATTAAAACACAGACAGACAGGAGAGGCCATTTTCAGACTGATGGAGAAGAGGACAGGAGTCTGCTGGTAGCATCTCAGTCTCAGCCTTCTAGACTAGCAACTTTGAGAAAATAAATGTCTGTTGCATAAGCCACTTGAGCAGTGGTGTGGGTAATGAAAACTCGCAGCAGACTGATACAGATGCTCACGTAATAACAACTAGCATTAATGGTTAGCTCTATACTTCAAATTTCTAGCTACTTAACGATGCTCTGAGGTGATTGATATAGGGTGAGTGAAATGAAGTTTTCAGGGAAAACCACAAGGATCTTAAACATTCTACAGGGCTGGCTGACTAATTAGAAAGGATGGCTATGCAGAGTTGGAATGTCACAAGTCCAGAGACAAATAATCTTCTGCTATCTTAGCCTCTTCAAGAGCCATTTATTGCCTGTCTCCATCTTTTACCTAACATTCTGGAATGTACAAATAGACCCTGGCTTCCACCAACCCTAAGAAGGTCATCAGATAACATCTGAGGCTCCAGCAGAGATTTTCCTCTCTGCTGCAACCTGCTCACCTGATACTTCCACCAGCATATCTGAAAAGTACCTTGATTTATGATTTGCTTTGGTCTGTTGGTGTAAAAAATTTCATGAATTGCCAGGAGGTGGTGGCACATGCCTTTAGTCCTAGCATTCAGGAGGCAGGGGAAGGTGGATCTCTAAAAGTTCAAGGCTAGCCTGGTCTACAAATTGAGTTCCAGGACAGCCAAGACTACATGGAGAAACCCTGTCTCAGAAATCCAAAACCAAAATAAAGGATTTCATGAAACTCCTTTTTTTTTTTTTTTTTTTTTTTTTTGGTTTTTCGAGACAGGGGTTTTGTTTTGTTTTTTGTTTTTCGAGACAGGGTTTCTCTGTATAGCCTTGGCTGTCCTGGAACTCACTCTGTAGACCAGGCTGGCCTTGAACTCAGAAACCTGCCTGCCTTTGCCTCCCACGTGTTGGGATTAAAGATGTGCACCTAGCCGTGCCGTGGTGGTGCATGCCTTTAATCCCAGCACTTGGGAGGCAGAGGCAGGCAGATTTCTGACTTCGAGGCCAGCCTGGTCTACAGAGTGAGTTCCAGGACAGCCAGGGCTACACAGAGAAACCCTGTCTCGAAAAACAAAACAAAAGAAATAAAAATTTAAAAAATAGATATTGAACTAACATATTCCAATTCCAGAACTTTCTATCAAAGTTGGGGAATCTCTGCTTAAAAGCTGTCAACAGATCTCCATCACCCAAACTGCTTAACTTCAAATACTGTACAAGGTTCTTACATTCTGGTGTGTCCTTGCTTTCTGGATATATCATCACTAATTCCTTTCAACCTATGCTTTACAATGAACTACACACATCCTGATAAACTGAACACACCCTCCTCTCTCACTCAGTGTGGTCAGCTGTTTCTCATCGTCCCTCCAATGCTTTCTTAAGCTGACAAATTAAAACGCAGTCATCAAGATCCCCAAAACACCTTCTCCTGTGAGCCTTATCCCGACTTTCTCTTGTCTGAGCACCCACATTGTGTCAACTTACTGTGTAGAACAGACAAGGTCCTGGTAGGACAGAAATACTGGAGCTCAAACTGTCACAAGCGAATGGAGTAGAGACATGAAACATAAAAAGCTGTTTTTAAAACATTTGTATTATGGCTTGATGTGTTCCTTCAAACATAAAAAATTAAAACAGATTTCTTCACAAAAGAAAAACTAAACAAAACATTCTCTCTCTCTCTCTCTCTCTCTCTCTCTCTCTCTCTCTCTCTCTCTCTCTGTGTGTGTGTGTGTGTGTGTGTGTGTGTGTGTGTGTGTGTGCATCAGCCTTCAGAGGAATTGGTCCTCTGCCTCTACCAAGTAGATCTGAGAGATCAAACTCACATCTTCAGGCTTGGGAGCAAATGTCCTCACCTGTTGAGTCATCTTTCAGGCCTGGGAAATTAATTTTTAGGTTGAGTTTTATTGAGAGAGCTAGCAATCTAGGAATGCAGTGGATAGTCACACTAAGGCCATGCCTTAAGTCTCATCTCTAGCCAGCAGGGTCAGGTAGGCAGCTTTGCCCGTGGTGTTGCTGCTGTCGCCCCATCTGCTTAAACCCTCCACGCTTCTCGAAGCACTGATGATCTAGGGAGCTGCTTGAGCTCTCTCCAGAGACACCTACCCTGGAGAATTAACTCCTAACAAGTCAACCGTCAACAGTGTGTATGGACTCATCTATCAAAACAGTAGCAATGGGCAGCTGAGATGGCTCCCTGGGTAAGTGTGCCTACCCCAAGCCTTGAGTCTTAGGACCAGCCCTCATGATTGAAAGAAAAACCAACTTCTAACAAGTTATCTACTGACCACTGCACACTCCCCTCAACACACACACACACACACACACACACACACACACACACTAAAATAAATAGATCTAAGAGACCGTTAACAGTGTGTGTAGAATTCTTTTCACAGTATGGCCTGCAAATGTGCTCCCACAGTGGGAAGTATCACATCCCATCTGAATTCTGATACATTTTCCTTAATCAAGTAGCTTTCACTGGGCATGAGTTACATGAAAGGACCATGACCATGCTTTGGTAGTGATAAAGCTATAACCTCCCTCTGTGTTATACTAGTGCAATTTTAGTTGAAGGTGCAGACAAACAGGAAATTAAAATTTAGAAAGGCAAGCATATAAATGCCCCAAGGGAGAGTGACAGAAAGGCAAAGTCACTCCTAAACCTCGGCTTGCCCATTTGCAAAGGGCAGGTGTGCACCTGTCTCTTGGGACTGGTGGTGGAATTAAATTGGATGGCATATGGAAATTGTCCAGGGCGTCTGACGTTATGTTTCCAAATATCAGAGCTCTTGTTAGGTTAAAGTTATTTCTGCGTCTCAGGCTCTACCACAGCACTGACCCCTGGCGTTATTGCTGCTTCCTGCTTGCTTGACTATAGAAGTCCAGTTCTAGGGGATCTGACATCCAGACAGACTTCTTCAAACTCCTCAGAACACCCTTTTCTAAATTCATAGATCTCATAGGGTTTCAGCGGAGGGGAGTTATGATTTTAATACAAAAAAGGAATAACACGTGTAAATTAGAATGAGAATTAATCCATTTTTTTTTTTTTATCTTTTCCTTCCCAACAACTACCAGTACTCGTTACAGAAGATCTCAAGCAAATACTTAGAGGGCTGGGGAGATGGTTCAGTCAGTGCTCAGGACACATGTAAAAGCAGGGAAGTATCCTGCCTGTCGCCCCAGAGCTTAGGATTGAAGACAGGTGTCTGGGGCACGTTGGCTATCAAGACTAGTCGAGAGAGAGAGAGAGAGAGAGAGAGAGAGAGAGAGAGAGAGAGAGAGAGAGAGAGAAGATATCATACTAAGAAGTCTAGAGAGATGGGTTATCAATTAGGAGAACTTGATGCTCTTCCAGAGGACCCAGGTCAATTCCTGGGAAGGTTGTGGCTCACAACCTTCTGTGACTCCAGTTCTAGGGGATCTGACATCCTCTTCTGACCTCTGAGGCTACTGCATGCTCACTGTGCACAGATGTACGTACATGCAGGCAAAGCACCCATCCTCATAAATAATAAAAAGTAAAGACAATCAGAAAATAATATTAATTTTACAAATTAAAATCAACAAAAACAATTCTTTTTATTTAATTGAGACAGGGTATAACTACATAGCCGTGGCTCTCCTGAAACTCTGTATTTAGACCAGGCTGGCCTTGAACTCACAGAGATCTGCTGCCTCTGCCTACCAAGTGCTGGTACTAAAGACATGCCCAGATAAAAACAAAATCTTAAAGCAAAATACATACTGAGCTGAGGAATTGGTCAATCATAGCTACAATACCAGTCGGTGTCTGAGAACTCCCTCTCTTCCCTTTTATGACGATCTCTAAGGGGAAGTCTAGAAACACTGGTTAACTGAGAACAGCAAAAACATTGCTTTTGTCAGGCATGGTTGGGAATACCTTTAATCTCAGCACTCTAGAAACAGAAACAAACCTATCTCTGAGAGTTTTAGGCCACCCAGAGCAACATAGAGAACCTGTCTAAAAACAAACACAAAAAAGAAACAAGTCACATAGATACCATGTGTTTAAATATAAGCTTCTAGGTTTTTCATTACAATCTTTGGGTTTTGTTGTCATTTTGAGACAAAGCCTGATGTAGACCAGACGGGCTTTGAACTCCTCCCCTTAAAGGTGCTCCAGCTGTAGGTGTAATCTGAATTAATGCTCTAAATTACCAAATTCAGCTTCAGACTCTCAGGCACTCAATCTATTTTCCTCCATTTGTATGCTAAGATTCTGCTAAGCAGGTGGTTTGTAGCTTGGAAGTGACAACACCTACCAGCTGTTAAATTTACACATGGCTCTAATTTAAATGCTTACTTGCTCTCAGGGCACTCAATTTGCAGCTCATAAACCCCTCCTAGATGGCAATAGTGAGGGTTTTCTTTGAATTAACATTGGAGAGAAGTAAAAGCATAGGTTAACAATTGGTCCCCTGCTGGGCGGTGGTGGCAAGCCTTTAATCCCAGCACTTGGGAGGCAGAGGCAGGTGGATTTCTGAGTTCGAGGCCAGCCTGGTCTACAAAGTGAGTTCCAGGACAGCCAGGACTATACAGAGAAACCCTGACTCGAAAAACAAAACAAAACAAACAAACAAACAAAACCCAACAACAATTGGTCCCCTAACACACTTGTGTTGAGTTTGGAGAACCAGAGCAGGACTTACCATATATAGTATCCAGGTTAGTCAGCAACAACAAATGACTATGGCATTACAAACTACCCCAGGGTCCTCAGAATCTTTCTATGACAAAATTAAATTAAAAGTAAGATTAAATACTTACTCTGTCAGCAGCAGTGGAAGATGGTAACCTGTGTTATACCTGCCAGGAGTTTCTTTCTTTCTTTCTTTCTTTTTTTTTTTTTTTTTTTTTTTTTTTGGTTTTTTCGAGACAGGGTTTCTCTGTGTAGCCTTGGCTGACCTGGAACTCACTCTGTAGACCAGGCTGGCCTCGAACTCAGAAATCCGCCTGCCTCTGCCTCCCAAGTGCTGGGATTAAAGATGTGTGCCACCACTGCCCGGCAGGAGTTTTTTTCAAAGACCTCTATTCAGTAAAGCTGGGATTTTGTATTTGTTGAAGTCAGGTGTTGTATATGTTGGCCCTCCTCAAACTCAAAACTTATTATGTAGCTGAGGACAAACTTGGATTTCTACCTCTCTGGCCTCTACCTCCTGAGTGCTGAAGTTACATACAAGGTTAAATCTCAAAGAGCTTATCAAATTCTTCTTTCAAATTTACTTAGATTTGTTTATTTTATTTTACATGCACGAGTGCTTTGCTCACATATGTATTTGTGAATCATGTGTATGTCTAGTGCTGAGGAAGTCAGGAGAAAGCATCAGATCCCCTGAAACTGGAGTTATGAATTGTGAGCCACCATGTGAGTTCTGGGATGCAAATCCTGTCCTCTGCAAAAACAAGCACTCTTCACCACTAGGGCACCTCGCCAGCCCCAGGGTTCTTTTAAAATTGTATTTATTTATGTATATGTGTGTCTGTGTACACACACACACACACACACACACACACACACACTGAAACAACGTAGAGAATTTGCAGGAATCAGTCTCTCCTGCCGTGTGGGTCTTGGGGATTAAATTCAAGTCATTAGGCTTGACAGAAAGTGCCTTTAGGCCGGGCAGTGGTGGCGCAAGACACCCCCCCCCCAAGTGCTTTTAATGGATGAATCATCTTTCTAACTTCCAGGATTCTAGATTTACCCCTAAGAAAAGAATTTTAAGCCGTATATAGTGGCCCATGCATGTAATTTTAGCACTCAGGAGACGGAGATAGGAGAATTCTGGTAATTTAAGGGCCAGCTTGGCCTGCAGAAACTAGTTTGAGGCCAGCCAGGACCCTGTCTCATAAAATATGGTACCCTACTCCTCCCACCCACCTCTCAAAAGAAAGAAAGAAAGAAAGAAAGAAAGAAAGAAAGAAAGAAAGAAAGAGAGTGAGCTTAAAACTAGGCATAATGGTTCAGATGCATGATGCCAGCACTGGCTCATACATAATGGTTCAGATGCATGATGCCAGCACTGGCTCATACATAATGGTTCAGATGCATGATGCCAGCACTGGCTCATACATAATGGTTCAGATGCATGATGCCAGCACTGGCTACATGCAAAGATGGAGGCCAGGCTACATGAAACCCTGTATCCAAAACAAAACAAAAAAACAACAAATAGATGAATAAAAATAAATTTTTAAAAAATTGACTTTTTAAATCTGTAAGGTAACCTTTGTAAGGGTTGCTGCCCTCTAGTGGCTAGTAATCATTTTATCATCTGGGTGCTGTTTGGACGCCCTAACAGAGGACAAGATTTTCACTTACAACCACTTTTCAACGTTTTTTGTTTGTTTGGTTTTTTTTTTTTTTTTTTGTTTTTTGTTTTTTTTTTTGTTTTTTTTTTGAGTAAGAGAAGCTGTGCAATCTAGTGGTCAGATTCCCACAATACAAACACTTAGTGGCTGTTTGAACTTGTGCAAGCAAGTGTTGTGTGACTAGCCTAGGTCTCAGATCTCGGTCCACAAAAAGGCAACAACCTGGCTAGGGGCGCGACTCACTACGCCCTGATGTCAAGCCCAGTACTGGGGGGAAAAGAAATAAGATAACTGACTGAGTTAATCTGGATGGGACACTTATAACAGTATTAATCACGTAGTAAACATAGTAAATTTAAAGTTTAAATGTCTGTCTAATTAATTAGAACACATTACAATAAGGGTTGGGGTGGTGGTTCACCTTTATAATCTTAGCACTTGACAGGCTGAGGAGGAAAATCCCTGAGACTTTGACGTCAGTCTGGGGCTACTTAGTGAGTTCTAGGAGAGCCTAGACTACAGTGAGAACCTAGTTGCTTTGTAGTGAGATGGAGCGGAGGGTGTGCATTTAGGGAGGTGAGGAGGAGGATCTGGACAGAGTTGGGTACGGGAAACGATGATCAGAATATATTGCATGAACAAAATCTATTTTCAGTAAAAAAATCTTAAATAAATTACAATATGGGCTAGAGAGGAGATGACTTGGAGGTAGAATTACGGGCTTCTCAAGAGTTCTTTGTACTTGTACATAGGAGTCTTGTGTTGAACTTGTGTTTATTTTGTAGCAAAAACAAAATAAATACTTTTTTTTGTTTGTTTTTGTTTTCCAAGACAGGGTTTCTCCGTGTAGCCCTGGCTGTCCTGGAACTCACTCTGTAGACCAGGCTGGCCTCGAACTCAGAAATCCACCTGCCTCTGCCTCCCAAGTGCTGGGATTAAAGATGTGCGCCACCACTGCCCGGCTCAATCTATCTTTTAAAGATTTATTTTAGCCAGGCGGTGGTGGCACACATCTTTAATCCCAGCACTTGGGGCAGGGGCAGGGGCAGGGGCAGGGGCAGGGGCAGGGGCAGAGAGGCAGGGGCAGAGAGGCAGGGGCAGAGAGGCAGGGGCAGAGAGGCAGGGGCAGAGAGGCAGGGGCAGAGAGGCAGGGGCAGAGAGGCAGAGGCAGAGAGGCAGAGGCAGAGAGGCAGAGGCAGAGGCAATTTCTGAGTTCGAAAAACCAAAAACAAACAAACAAAAAGATAGATTGATTTATTTTGTTCTATGCAGACACAAGTGTTTTTGTTTGCAAATGTATTTGTGCACTATGTTTGTGCCTACTGACTACGGAGATCAGGAGAGGGTATCAGATCCCTTGAAACTGGAGTTACTAGTGATTGTGACCCAGCATGTGGATGCCAGGAGTCAAGTCCAGGTCCTCTGGAAGAGCAGCCAGTGCTCTTAATTTCAAGCTTTCTCTCCACCCTGGAGTGAGAATTTTGGTTTATTTTAAAACACAGTTGTCTTATATGACTATGTTTTTATTTTAATACTGGGTGTAGGATATAGGGCTGCTTTAGATTGTCCACAACAGCTGACTATGACTGTCTCATGCTGTAGGAGGGGTGTGATCTTTGTCAGCTGCAGATAGTTTAACTCTGGGGACTCTGGGGAGGACATAAATGCCAGAGTCCTGAGAGAGCTGCTCTGAATAAGGCAGCTGTTGCTGGTCCTTGCTGCTTCTGGTTGCTGTTGTTGCAGGTTTGTTGGCAAAGAGAAGCGAGGTGAAGTTGGAGATATTCTGAATATTTTAAAATTACAATAAAAATCATTATTATATTTAGGTTATACTGACAAAAATTGACACTTTTTTTAACTAAGAAATTAAACCTCTTTAGGCTTCATATCACCTAATTGTAAATAATTATGTGATAGAGGTTTATAAGTTTTTTATAGACTGGATTAATATAAGAAAATTTAAGCCAGGCGGTGGTGGCGCACGCCTTTAATCCCAGCATTTGGGAGGCAGAGGCAGGTGGATTTCTGAGTTCAAGTCCAGCCTGGTCTACAGAGTGAGTTCCAGGAAGGATAGCTAGGACTACACAGAGAAACCCTGTCTCAAAACAAACAAACAAACAAAAAAACCCAAACAAACAAAAAAACAAAACAAAACAAAAGAAAAAACCAAAGCAAACAAAAAAAAAAAAAAAAAAAAGAAAGAAAGAAAAGGAAAAAAAGAAAATTGAAATGACAGAATTTCTACAAAGTATGAACTCAGTTCCTACCATTGCCATTTTCCATCAGTGGGGTATATTTGTTACAAAAGCTGAACCAATAATGAAACATTACTAACTGAAGTTTGTAGCTAATGTTGCACTAATTAATCCTCAGATTTTATTATCTTCAATCTAATGTCCTTTTATTATGTAAAGATCTCATTTGGGGCTAGGGATGTATTTCAGTAGGTTGAGCGTTTGCCTAGTGTGCACCACACTGGGTTTAGTAGTGCAAGTCTGCAATCCCGACACTTAGGAGGTGGAAGGAGGAAGACCAGGAGAAAAGACAGAAGATCCCAGAATACCAGGAACATTTAGCAGTCTTCACTCTCATCTTGGCTTTGAAACTGGAGCCTTTTCCTGTTTTGTGACATGGCAGTTGGGAGAAATAATTGTCAGGTGTCTTGTTGACTGTCCTTTGGCTGTCATTCCTGTGTTAAAGGGAAGTCATGGGACTTGGAAAGAAAGATCAGAGTAACAAAAGGCCATTTTCATCCCATCAGATGAAGCAATCGAGTTGTCACCACCATCTTATGGCTTCTGGTGCTGACTTTGATCCCTGACTGAGTAGTTTGTGTCTGATTTCTCCACTGACAGCTTCCTTTTCTTCCTTCTTTTATTTTTTTCATATTTTTAGAGGAAGTCACGATACATAATCCATCCTTAAAAAGTGAAGACTTAGGCCCCTTCCTTGAGGACAAAGCATCTGTACAGATCTGTATAAGTATCTTTTATTCTCCCATAATTGTCTCAGAGGTCTACTGCCTCCATCTGCTAACCTAGGCCTCGTCCTGGAAGCGTCTACCCTCCATACAACCTAATCTAGGCCTAGATTGTTTTCAGCCTCTGAGACTAAACTGCTGAATAAACTCACCCTTTCTAGTTCTTTCTGAACTCAGCCTGGCTGATTCAACTCAGCTGTTCTGGTTCAAACTCCTCTCCAAGGTGACTGATTCAATCTGGCTCCTCTCACTTAGCCTCTCCTGAATTGCTCTGCCTGGCTTCATACTATAGCAGTCTGTTCTGATCTTCTAGCGCTTTCTCATTCTCTGGCTCATTCTGTCTTCACACATGTCTAGCTTGTTCTCTCTGCAATTTGTCTCTCTCTGTCTTGGTAAAACTGCTTCCTCCCCCTTTCTCTGCATTGCTCTCTCAAGTAGCCTCACTTTCTTCTCTTCTCTGAGACTTGGGCATGTCCTGTTCTGTAAAATCTTTCTCTGATTCGTCACTGTCTGCCACTCAATTAGACATCACTTTTTTTTTTTTTAATTTTGTGTAAGTACACCGTAGCTGTCTTCAGACACCCATATGAGGGCATCAGATCTCATTATGGATGGTTGTGAGCCACCATGTGGTTGCTGGGATTTGAACTCATGACCTCTGGAAGAGCAGTCAGTGCTCTTAACCACTGAGCCATCTCACCAGCTCTAGACATCACTTTCAAACATGGTGTTTCCTTCTACAAACTATCTTCATTGTTTCGGATTAAAGGTGTGTACTAAGGCTGAGCCACACCTCAATTAGAAACAGCTTTTTTTCAGTAAATAACACAATTTTGGGGCTCACACTATAATCAAATATCCTGCAACAAAGATTATTTAGAATACTTCTAGCCAGGTGGTGGTGGCAAACACCTTTTATCCCAGCACTCAGGTGGCAGAGGCAAGTGGATCTCCGAGTTCAAGGCCAGCCTGGTCTACAGAGTGCCTTCCAAGATGGCCAGGGCTTCATGGAGGAACCCTGTGTCAAAACAAAACAAAGAAACAGCAACAAAAAAAATTACCTGGACAATTGACTCTTCTCTTGTTAATTTAACATTTATCTATAATGGTATTGATTTGTAGATTGCAATCCAAAATTATTTTTACTTGTTTTAAGATTTATTTATTTTATGTATATGAGTACGCTGTAGCTGTCTTCAGACACCCCAGAAGAAGGCATTGGATCCTATTACAGATGCTTGTGAGCCACCATGTGGTTGCTGGGAATTGAACTTGGGAACTGGAAGGGCAGTCACTGCTTTTAACTGCTGAGCCATCTCTCCAGCCCTATTTTCACTTTTTTTTGTTTGTTTGTTTTGTTTTTTGAGACAGGGTTTCTCTGTATAGCCCTGGCTGTCCTGGAACTCACTCTGTAGACCAGGCTGGCCTCGAAGTCAGAAATCCACCTGCCTCTGCCTCCCAAGTGCTGGGCTTAAAGTCGTGCGCCACCACTGCCTGGCTCTATTTTTACTTCTTATTCAAATTTTATTTTTGGTTATGGGCACACTTCCACTTGGTACCTCTTCTCCCTTGACATAACAATGAATACCCACACAACTGTCTATTAGCATGTCACTGCTTGCTTGCTTTCTTTTTTTAAATGTATCACGGCAGGGGCACAGTGCTGGTGTGGAAATCAGGAAACAGATATTGGGAGTAACTTTTCAGCTCCACCTTGAGTTTGTTGTTCATCAAGGTGGCCTTTGAGTTCCCAACAGTTCTGTTACCATCGCCCATCTTGACAGGCTTTGTGAGGGTTCTGGGAATCTGCACCGAGGTCCTCATGCTTGTGAAGCAGCTGCCTGACCTGCTGAGTATCTGCCCGTTCCAACACACAGCAGACTGCTTTCAGCTCACCAGCACTCTCCTATCTAAATCTAAATTACTTATTGTCAGTTTTTCATTTTTTTTTCTTTTGCTTTTTTTTGAGACCGGATTTCTCACTCTGTAGACCAGATTGACCTAGAACTCGGAGATAAGCCCATCTCTACCTCCTGAGTGCTGGGATTAAAGGCATGTGCTACCACCACACAGCCTACCTAGTTTAAAAAAATTTTTTTTAAAAGATTAATTTATTTAATTTATTTGAGTACTTTATCTGGATGTACAACTACATGTCAGAAGAGGGTATCAGATCCCATTACAGATGGTTGTGAGCCACCATGTGGTTGTTGGGAATTGAACTCAGGACCTCAGGAAGGGTAGCCAGTGCTCTTAACCACTGAGCCATCTCTTCAGGCCCCCCCCCACCCCCCAGTTTTTAAATTTTTAATTTATTATTTTGGGTGGTGGTGTGCCACAGTTAATGTGTGGAACAAGGAGACAACCTTACAGCATCTCTCTTCTTTCACCTTATGTGATGTACCTTCCCCCCACCATGAGCAAGCCTGAGAGACCTTGTTTACCACAACAAGGTCAAGTGACAGGATCTAGGTGGAGTTACCCACCTTGGCTGCCCGGAACACAGAAGCAGAACTGCCCCTGGGCTTGCCTTGAGACATCTTGGGCAGTGACCTGGAATGGACTATGGATTATCCCACCCATCTGAAACCAGGAGGGGTTGTGGGTTGGGTCTTCCTGTTTAAATTGAGAGCTGAACATTAAAGCTTGGGGCCTTGATCAGAAAACTTTGTCTTGGCCTCATCTCTTCTCGCCCTCCTTCCCCCTTCAATTCCTAGCCCCCCTTTCAGGTGTACCCAGTTTACTTGTGGCCTCGGGCAGCTACAATGTGAGTTCAAGGAATTGAACTCAGATCACCAGGCTTGTATGGTGAATACTTTTATCCACTGAGCCATATCATTGGCATATGGTATTTTAAATCTACCTTCATTTGTCTATTTTGAGACCTGGTATCCCAGGCTGGCCTTGAACTTCCAATCTTTCAAACTTTCAGTCCCAAGGGCTGGGATTTGAAGAATGCACCACTGTGTCCAGTTTATGGGTGCTAAAGATTGGTAACAGGATATCATAGTTTTTATCAACTTGGCACAAACCTAGTCATAACTGGTAAGAGGGAATTTCACCAGAGGAATTGCCTCCATCAGATTGACCTGTGGCCATAGCTCTGGCTGTGGGACATTCTTCTGATTGTTGATTGATGTAGAAGCCCCACCCCCAATTTGGACAGTACCATCCCTGGGCAGGTCAGCATACAGACCTTGTATAAGAAAGGTATCTGAGCAAGTCACAGGAAGCAAGCAAGTAAGAAGTGATCCGCCACGGTCTCTGCTCTCTGTTCTTGCTGTGTTTTCCTCAAGGCTGGACCTGCAAGCAAATTAAATCTTTTCTTCTTTCAGGTTGCTTTTGGCCAGTGCTTTATCATAGCAGTAGAGAAGCAAACATGTTGGGGGCCGACTTTTAGCAGAAAGCGGCTATCAGCTTTGCAGCCATCTTGAGCCATATACCCTGACATGAGATTTAAATTACAATAGCCTACAACAGCTGAGAACACTCCGATAATCTTGGTTTAGATACCTTGAGATTAAAGGTGTGTGAGATTAAAGGTGTGTGACTTAAGAAGTATAGAGATCAGGGTTAGAGACAAGACCTAAGGGCATGATTAAAGGTATAACTTAGAGGCGAGGCTTAGAAGTGAGACATATAAAAGGCAGAGACAGAACAGATCAGAATTCAGACATTAGGGAGACACAGCAGAGACAAGACATTAGGGAGACACAGCAGAGAGAAGACATTAGGGAGACAAAGCAGAGAGAAGACATTAGGGAGATGAGAGAGAGATTCATACACATCAGACATTAGGTAAAATCTGGCCTCACCCTCACTCTTGCTGAACCCCCGACCTGCAGACTGGAGCAGCAGCTTGGACCGGGATACAGTGGCTGCCCAAACGTGGATCGGCCCGGGCCTCAACATTTTGCATGGGCTGCAACATTTATTTTGGCCACCCCAACTTGGGGCTAGTGCGGTCCCCAACATTATTTTGGCACCTAACGTGGGGCAGCAAGAACGAGAGACCCAGTGACGGACTTTACTGGAAGAAGGATCTGTTGATTGTCCCAGGAATCTGCCTCCTTGAGAAAGGTAAGGAAATGGGACAAGAGATTAGTCAACCTGAATCCAACTCTCTGTTTTGGTTTGTTTTGAGAAAGGTAATGAAAATGGGACAAGAAATTAGTCAGCCTGAATTCAACTCTGTTTTGGTTTTGTTGTTTGCTGCTCACATGTGTTAATTTTCTGCTTTTGTTCTTGAATGCTGTCTTTTTTGTTCAAAATAAAAGAAAGCATAAGTTAGAATCCAAAATACAACCAAAGGTTGATGACAATTTGTCAGAGCCAGATTGTGCTGACCAAGAGAAAGAGGAAGTCAAATTTTATGATGCTGAAATGCCCCCTCCCTATGCACCTCCACCTCCAAGTGCTCCCCCAATGGAGATGGTGGTTATAGATCCCATAAGGGAGTTACAGGAAAAAATATCTGTTCTTAAACTATAAATAGAGTTAGAAAAAGAGTATCAGGACTTAATTAATCAGCTACAAAAATTAAAGACAGGAAAGATGTCTCAAGAGGTAAACTGTGAAAATCCCCTGGCTCCTTGCATTCCTCAACCAGGAATCCAAAGGCAGTCCCTATCACCTAGCTTAAGATTAGCCACAGATCAGCCAGAGGAGGGAAAGGCTGAGGCTTTCCCTGTATCTGAGACTAGAGACAATCAAGGAGTTGCTTGGAGACATCACACAGGTTTTAATTTTCAAATTATTAAGGAATTAAAAAATGCAGTATCTCAATATGGTGCCACTGCTCCTTTTACTCTTGCAATTTTAGAGTCTGCTGCAGAGGAGTGGTTAACTCCTAGTGATTGGAATACGTTAGCGAGGGCAGTTCTTACTGGTGGAGACTATTTAATTTGGAAATCAGAGTATCATGAGAATTGCAAAGAAACAGCTAGGAGAAATATTCAGGCAGGTAATGGTTGGTCCTTTGATGCCTTAGTAGAAGAAAGGCAATTTGCTTCTAGTGATAACCAGATGCAATATGACCCAGGTTTATTTGCTCAAATTCAAAATGCAGCCATGAAGGCTTGGCGTAAACTTCCAGTAAAGGGAGACCCTGGTGCATCTTTAACAACAGTCAGGCAAGGGCCTGATGAGCGATTTTCTGACTTTGTTCATAGATTAATGACAACAGCAGGAAGGATTTTTGGTAATGCAGAGGCAGGTGTAGATTATGTGAAACAACTTGCATATGAAAATGCTAATCCTGCCTGCCAAGCGGCCATTAGACCTTATAGGAAAAAGACAGACCTTACGGGGTACATCAGACTTTGTTCTGACATAGGTCCCTCTTACCAACAGGGCTTAGCTATGGCGGCTGCTATGCAAGGAAAATCAGTAAGAGATTTTTTGGCAAGTAAAGACAGAAAGGCATGTTTTAAATGTGGTAAGCCTGGACACTTTGCAAGAGATTGCAAAGTAGAAAATGAGTTAAGCCAGAGACAGCCCAGAAAACAGCCTGGGCTCTGCCCAATTTGCAAACGTGGAAGGCATTGGGCTAGTGATTGTAGGTCTAAACAAGACACACAAGGTAAAACCCTTTCCCATAATCAGGGAAACGGGAACAGGGGCCAGCTCCAGGCCCCGAACCGACGCAAGCCAAAACAGGCTTATGGAGCAGTCAGTGTCCTACCAGCGAACACCAATCCCTTTCTGAACTTAGTTGAGCAACACCAGGAAGCGCAGGACTAGACCTCAGTTCTGCCACCCACACAGTATTAACCCCAGAAATGGGACCTCAGGCCTTACCCACTGGAGTGTTTGGACCACTTTACCCAAATGTGTTTGGCCTGATAGTGGGAAGAAGCAGTGCTACTATGCAGGGACTACAAATTTTTCCTGGAGTTATAGATAATGATTATCAGGGTGAGATTAAGGTAATGGCACAGGCAATTCAGAACATAGTCACCATTCCTACAGGAAAGAGGATAGCTCAACTATTGTTACTTCCATTGTACCCTACTAATCACAAATATAAGAATCCTAAAAGAGGGGATCAAGGTTTTGGTTCCTCTGATGTATACTGGGTACAGCCTATAGCTAAACAAAAACCTATGATGACACTATGGCTGGATGGAAAGGCATTACAAGGCTTGGTTGACACAGGAGCTGATGTGACTATCCTAAAACAAAGTGACTGGCCTGCTACCTGGCCTCTGACCCCAACCTTAACCAATTTAAGGGGTATTGGCCAAAGTCAAAATCCACTACAAAGCTCTAAGGTGCTAACATGGAAAGATAAAGAAGGAAATACAGGAAATATACAACCCTATGTCATCTCAGGCCTTCCCATTAATCTCTGGGGCAGAGATCTGTTATCCCAGTTGGGATTGATTATGTGCAGCCCTAATGAAGTGATCACAGCTCAAATGATAAACCCTGGATTTTCCCCCAGGGAAAGGATTAGTAAAAAGTGAAGAAGAGATTATCTAACTTGGATCAGGCCAGGCGGTGGTGGCACACGCCTTTAATCCCAGTACTTGGGAGGCAGAGGCAGGCGGATTTCTGAGTTCAAGGCCAGCCTGCTCTACAGAGTGAGTTCCAGGTTAGCCAGGGCTACCAGGTCCTCTCTCTGAAGGAAATACCAAGGCAGAACTAGCTACTCGTATAGCTGCAGTGACTTTATCAGATCAGCAATCTAATTTGGATCAGGCCATAAAGGCTCATGAGTTAAATCACCTTAATTCTAAAACCTTAAGAGTTATGTTTAAAATTACCAGAGAACAAGCTAGACAAATTGTCAAACATTGTCAATCATGTGTTAAACTTCTACCAGTTCCGAATTTGGGTGTAAATCCAAAGGGACTGATACCAAACATTATCTGGCAAATGGATGTTACTCATTATAATGAATTTGACAAGCAAAAATATATACATGTATGTGTAGACACATACAGTGGTTTCATTTATGCAACATTACAAACTGGAGAAAGAAACAAGCATGTGATTGCTCATATGCTTGCTACAATCTCTGTATTGGGTGTGCCTAAATAGATAAAAACTGACAATGGCCCAGGTTATATAAGCTCCATTTTTCTTCACAGGAAACAAAAAGATGCTTCACAATTTCCTTCAAACTGGAACAGATCAACGAGTAAACCTGACTCTATGGAGTGAGGCTGCTTCATCATCTCTGGAGTTAGGCTGCTCCATCATCTATGGAGTTAGGCTGCTCCATCATCTATGGAGTTAGGCTGCTCCATCATCTATGGAGTTAGGCTGCTCCTTCATCTATGGAGTTAGGCTGCTTCAAAATCTATAGAGTAAGGCTGCTCTCTCATCTATGGAGTTAGGCTGCTCCATCATCTATAGAGTTAGGCTGCTCCATCTATGAAGTTAGGCTGCTTTATATTCTATGGAGTTAGGCTGCTCCATCTATGGAGTTAGGCTGCTCCATCATCTATAGAGTTAGGCTGCTCCATCTATGGAGTTAGGCTGCTCCATCATCTATAGAGTTAGGCAGCTCCATCTATGGAGTTAGGCTGCTCCATCATCGATGGAGTTAGGCTGCTCCATCATCTATACAGTTAGGCTGCTCCATCTATTAAGTTAGGCTGCTCCATCATCTATGGAGTTAGGTTGCTCCATCTATGGAGTTCGGCTGCTCCATCTATGGAGTTAGGCTGCTCCATCATCTATGGAGTTAGGGTGCTCCATCTACGAAGTTAGGCTGCTCTATATTCTATGAAGGTAGGCTGCTCCATCTTCTATGGAGTTAGGCTGCTCCATCAATGAAGTTAGGCTGCACCATCATCTATGGAGTTAGGCTGCTCCATCATCTATAGAGTTAGGCTGCTCCATCTATGAAGTTAGGCTGCTCCATCATCTATGGAGTAAGGTTGCTCCATTATCTATGGAGTTAGGCTTCTCCATCTATGGAGTTAGGCTGCTCCATCTATGAAGTTAGGCTGCTCCATCATCTATGGAGTTAGGTTGCTCCATCTATGGAGTTAGGCTGCTCCATCTGTGAAGTTAGGCTGTTCCATCAATTGAGTTAGGCTGCACCATCATCTATGGAATTAGGCTGCTCCATCATCTATAGAGTTAGGCTGCTCCATCTATTAAGTTAGGCTGCTCCATCATCTATGGAGTTAGGTTGCTCCATCTATGGAGTTAGGCTGCTCCATCTATGGAGTTAGGCTGCTCCATCTATGGAGTTAGGCTGCTCCATCAACTATGGAGTTAGGTTGCTCCATCTATGGAGTTCGGCTGCTCCATCATCTATGGAGTTAGGCTGCTCAATGACCTATAAAGTTAGGCTGCTCCATCATCTATGGAGTTAGGCTGCTCAATCACCTAAAAATCTAGGCTGCTCCATCTATGAAGTTAGGCTGCTCTGTATTCTCTGGAGTTAGGCTGCTCCATCATCTATAGAGTTAGGCTGCTCCATCTATTAAGTTAGGCTGCTCCAATATTTATGGAGTTAGGTTGCTACATCTATAGCGTTAGGCTGCTCCATCTATGGAGTTAGGCTGCTCCATCTATGAAGTTAGGCTGCTCCATCATCTATGGAGTTAGGCTGCTCAATCACCTATAAAGTTAGGCTGCTCCATCTATGAAGTTAGGCTGCTCTGTATTCTATGGTGTTAGGCTGCTCCATCATCTATAAAGTTAGGGTGCTCCATCTATTAAGTTAGGCTGCTCTATATTCTATGTAGTTAGGCTGCTTTATAATCTATAGTGTTAGGCAGCTCCATCTATGGAGTTCGGGTGCTCCATCTATGAAATTAGGCTGCTCCATCATCTATGAAGTTAGGCTGCTCCATCATCTATGGAGGTAGGGTGCTCCATCTATGGAGTTAGGCTGCTCCATCATCTACGGAGTTAGGCTGCTCCATCATCTATGGAGTTGGGTTGCTCCATCTATTGAGTTAGGCTGCTCCATCTATGGAGTTAGGCTGCTACATCATCTATAGAGTTAGGGTGCTCCATCAATGGAGTTAGGCTGCACCACCATCTATGAAGTTAGGCTGCTCCATCATCTATGGAGGTAGGGTGCTCCATCTATGGAGTTAGGCTGCTCCATCATCTATGGAGTTAGGCTGCTCAATCACCTATAAAGTTAGGCTGCTCCATCTATGAAGTTAGGCTGCTCTGTATTCTATGGAGTTAGGCTGCTCCATCATCTATAGAGTTAGGCTGCTCCATCAATGGAGTTAGGCTGCTCCATCTATGTTGTTAGGCTGCTCATTCAACTGAGTTAGGCTCCACCATCATCTATGGAGTTAGGCTGCTCCATCATCTATAGTGTTAGGCTGCTCCATCTATTAAGTTAGGCTGCTCCATCTATGGAGTTAGGCTGTTCCATCTATGGAGTTAGGCTGCTCCATCATCTATGGAGTTAGGCTGCTCAATCACCTATAAAGTTAGGCTGCTCCATCTATGAAGTTAGGCTGCTCCATCATCTATAGAGTTAGCCTGCTCAATCACCTATAAAGTTAGGCTGCTCCATCTATGAAGTTAGGCTGCTCTGTATTCTATGGAGTTAGGCTGCTCCATCATCTATAGAGTTAGGCTGCTCCATCTATTAAGTTAGGGTGCTCCATCGTCTATGGAGTTAGGTTGCTCCATCTATGGAGTTAGGCTGCTCCATCTATGGAGTTAGGCTGCTCCCTCATCTATGGAGTTAGGTTGCTCCATCTATGGAGTTCGGCTGCTCCATCATCTATGGAGTTAGGTTGCTCCATCTATGGAGTTCGGCTGCTCCATCATCTATGGAGTTAGGCTGCTCAATGACCTATAAAGTTAGGCTGCTCCATCATCTATCTGAGTTAGGTTGCTCAATCACCTATAAAGTTAGGCTGCTCCATCTATGAAGTTAGGCTGCTCTGTATTCTATGGAGTTAGGCTGCTCCATCATCTATAGAGTTAGGCTGCTCCATCTATTAAGTTAGGCAGCTCCATCATCTATGGAGTTAGGTTGCTCCATCTATGGAGTTAGGCTGCTCCATCTATGGAGTTAGGCTGCTCCATCATCTATGGAGTTAGGCTGCTCAATCACCTATAAAGTTAGGCTGCTCCATCAATGGAGTTAGGCTGCACCATCATCTATGGAGTTAGGCTGCTCCATCATCTATAGAGTTAGGCTGCTCCATCTATTAAGTTAGGCTGCTCCAACATTTATGGAGTTAGGCTGCTCCATCTATGGAGTTAGGCTGCTCCATCATCTATGGAGTTAGGCTGCTCAATCACCTATAAAGTTAGGCTGCTCCATCAATGGAGTTAGGCTGCACCATCATCTATGGAGTTAGGCTGCTCCATCATCTATAGAGTTAGGCTGCTCCATCTATTAAGTTAGGCTGCTCCAACATTTATGGAGTTAGGCTGCTCCATCTATGGAGTTAGGCTGCTCCATCATCTATGGAGTTAGGCTGCTCAATCACCTATAAAGTTAGGCTGCTCCATCTATGAAGTTAGGCTGCTCTGTATTCTATGCAGTTAGGCTGCTCCATCATCTATAGAGTTAGGCTGCTCCATCTATTAAGTTAGGCTGCTCCATCATCTATGGAGTTAGGTTGGTCCATCTATGGAGTTAGGCTGCTCCATCTATGGAGTTAGGCTGCTGCATCATCTATGGAGTTAGGTGCTCCATTGATGAAGTTAGGCTGCTCTATATTCTATGGAGTTAGGATGCTACATCATCTATCGAGTTAGGCTGCTCCATCTATGGAGTTAGGCTGCTCCATCTATGAAGTTAGGCTGCTCCATCAATGGAGTTAGGCTGCACCATCATCTATGGAGTTATGCTGCTCCATCATCTATAGAGTTAGGCTGCTCCATCTATTAAGTTATGTTGCTCCAACATTTATGGAGTTAGGTTGCTCCATCTATAGCGTTAGGCTGCTCCATCTATGGAGTTAGGCTGCTCCATCTATGAAGTTAGGCTGCTCCATCATCTATGGAGTTAGGCTGCTCCATCTATGGAGTTAGGCTGCTCCATCTATGGAGTTAGGCTGCTCCATCATCTATGGAGTTAGGGTGCTCCATCTATGAAGTTAGGCTGCTCTATATTCTATGTAGTTAGGCTGCTTTATCATCTATAGAGTTAGGCTGCTCCATCTATGGAGTTAGGCGCCTCCATCTATGAAGTTAGGCTGCTCCATCATCTATGAAATTAGGCTGCTCCATCATTTATGGAGTTAGGGTGCTCCATCTATGGAGTTAGGCTGCTCTATATTCTATGGAGTTAGGCTGCTCCATCATCTATAGAGTTAGGCTGCTCCATCAATGGAGTTAGGCTGCTCCATCTATGAAGTTAGGCTGCTCCATCAATTGAGTTAGGCTGCACCATCATCTATGGAGTTAGGCTGCTCCATCATCTATAGTGTTAGGCTGCTCCATCTATGGAGTTAGGCTGCTCCATCTATGGAGTTAGGCTGCTCCATCATCTATGGAGTTAGGCTGCTCAATCACCTATAAAGTTAGGCTGCTCCATCTATGAAGTTAGGCTGCTCCATCATCTATAGAGTTAGCCTGCTCAATCACCTATAAAGTTAGGCTGCTCCATCTATGAAGTTAGGCTGCTCTGTATTCTATGGAGTTAGGCTGCTCCATCATCTATAGAGTTAGGCTGCTCCATCTATTAAGTTAGGGTGCTCCATCGTCTATGGAGTTAGGTTGCTCCATCTATGGAATTAGGCTGCTCCATCTATGGAGTTAGGCTGCTCCCTCATCTATGGAGTTAGGTTGCTCCATCTATGGAGTTCGGCTGCTCCATCATCTATGGAGTTAGGTTGCTCCATCTATGGAGTTCGGCTGCTCCATCATCTATGGAGTTAGGCTGCTCAATGACCTATAAAGTTAGGCTGCTCCATCATCTATGGAGTTAGGCTGCTCAATCACCTATAAAGTTAGGCTGCTCCATCTATGAAGTTAGGCTGCTCTGTATTCTATGGAGTTAGGCTGCTCCATCATCTATAGAGTTAGGCTGCTCCATCTATTAAGTTAGGCAGCTCCATCATCTATGGAGTTAGGTTGCTCCATCTATGGAGTTAGGCTGCTCCATCTATGGAGTTAGGCTGCTCCATCATCTATGGAGTTAGGCTGCTCAATCACCTATAAAGTTAGGCTGCTCCATCAATGGAGTTAGGCTGCACCATCATCTATGGATTTAGGCTGCTCCATCATCTATAGAGTTAGGCTGCTCCATCTATTAAGTTAGGCTGCTCCAACATTTATGGAGTTAGGCTGCTCCATCATCTATGGAGTTAGGCTGCTCAATCACCTATAAAGTTAGGCTGCTCCATCAATGGAGTTAGGCTGCTCCATCATCTATGGAGTTAGGCTGCTCCATCATCTATAGAGTTAGGCTGCTCCATCTATTAAGTTAGGCTGCTCCAACATTTATGGAGTTAGGCTGCTCCATCTATGGAGTTAGGCTGCTCCATCATCTATGGAGTTAGGCTGCTCAATCACCTATAAAGTTAGGCTGCTCCATCTATGAAGTTAGGCTGCTCTGTATTCTATGCAGTTAGGCTGCTCCATCATCTATAGAGTTAGGCTGCTCCATCTATTAAGTTAGGCTGCTCCATCATCTATGGAGTTAGGTTGGTCCATCTATGGAGTTAGGCTGCTCCATCTATGGAGTTAGGCTGCTGCATCATCTATGGAGTTAGGTGCTCCATTGATGAAGTTAGGCTGCTCTATATTCTATGGAGTTAGGATGCTACATCATCTATAGAGTTAGGCTGCTCCATCTATGGAGTTAGGCTGCTCCATCTATGAAGTTAGGCTGCTCCATCAATGGAGTTAGGCTGCACCATCATCTATGGAGTTAGGCTGCTCCATCATCTATAGAGTTAGGCTGCTCCATCTATTAAGTTATGTTGCTCCAACATTTATGGAGTTAGGTTGCTCCATCTATAGCGTTAGGCTGCTCCATCTATGGAGTTAGGCTGCTCCATCTATGAAGTTAGGCTGCTCCATCATCTATGGAGTTAGGCTGCTCCATCTATGGAGTTAGGCTGCTCCATCTATGGAGTTAGGCTGCTCCATCATCTATGGAGTTAGGGTGCTTCATCTATGAAGTTAGGCTGCTCTATATTCTATGTAGTTAGGCTGCTTTATCATCTATAGAGTTAGGCTGCTCCATCTATGGAGTTAGGCGCCTCCATCTATGAAGTTAGGCTGCTCCATCATCTATGAAATTAGGCTGCTCCATCATTAATGGAGTTAGGGTGCTCCATCCATGGAGTTAGGCTGCTCCATCATCTACGGAGTTAGGCTGCTCCATCATCTATGGAGTTAGGGTGCTCCATCTATGAAGTTAGGCTGCTCTATATTCTATGGAGTTAGGCTGCTCCATCATCTATAGAGTTAGGCTGCTCCATCAATGGAGTTAGGCTGCTCCATCTATGAAGTTAGGCTGCTCCATCAATTGAGTTAGGCTGCACCATCATCTATGGAGTTAGGCTGCTCCATCATCTATAGTGTTAGGCTGCTCCATCTATTAAGTTAGGCTGCTCTATCTATGGAGTTAGGCTGCTCCATCTATGGAGTTAGGCTGCTCCATCATCTATGGAGTTAGGCTGCTCAATCACCTATAAAGTTAGGCTGCTCCATCTATGAAGTTAGGCTGCTCCATCATCTATAGAGTTAGCCTGCTCAATCACCTATAAAGTTAGGCTGCTCCATCTATGAAGTTAGGCTGCTCTGTATTCTATGGAGTTAGGCTGCTCCATCATCTATAGAGTTAGGCTGCTCCATCTATTAAGTTAGGGTGCTCCATCGTCTATGGAGTTAGGTTGCTCCATCTATGGAGTTAGGCTGTTCCATCTATGGAGTTAGGCTGCTCCATCATCTATGGAGTTAGGTTGCTCCATCTATGGAGATAGGCTGCTCCATCATCTATGGAGTTAGGTTGCTCCATCTATGGAGATAGGCTGCTCCATCATCTATGGAGTTATGCTGCTCAATCACCTATAAAGTTAGGCTGCTCCATCAATGGAGTTAGGCTGCACCATCATCTATGGAGTTAGGCTGCTCCATCATCTATAGAGTTAGGCTGCTCCATCTATTAAGTTAGGCTGCTCCAACATTTATGGAGTTAGGCTGCTCCATCTATGGAGTTAGGCTGCTCCATCATCTATGGAGTTAGGTTGCTCCATCTATGGAGTTCGGCTGCTCCATCATCTATAGAGTTAGGCTGCTCCATCTATTAAGTTAGGCTGCTCCAACATCTATGGAGTTAGGCTGCTCCATCTATGGAGTTAGGCTGCTCCATCATCTATGGAGTTAGGCTGCTCCATCTATTAAGTTAGGCAGCTCCATCATCTATGGAGTTAGGTTGCTCCATCTATGGAGTTAGGCTGCTCCCTCATCTATGGAGTTAGGCTGCTCAATCACCTATAAAGTTAGGCTGCTCCATCTATGAAGTTAGGCTGCTCTGTATTCTATGGAGTTAGGCTGCTCCATCATCTATAGAGTTAGGCTGCTCCATCTATTAAGTTAGGCAGCTCCATCATCTATGGAGTTAGGTTGCTCCATCTATGGAGTTAGGCTGCTCCATCTATGGAGTTAGGCTGCTCCATCATCTATGGAGTTAGGCTGCTCAATCACCTATAAAGTTAGGCTGCTCCATCAATGGAGTTAGGCTGCACCATCATCTATGGAGTTAGGCTGCTCCATCATCTATAGAGTTAGGCTGCTCCATCTATTAAGTTAGGCTGCTCCAACATTTATGGAGTTAGGCTGCTCCATCATCTATGGAGTTAGGCTGCTCAATCACCTATAAAGTTGGGCTGCTCCATCTATGAAGTTAGGCTGCTCTGTATTCTATGGAGTTAGGCTGCTCCATCATCTATAGAGTTAGGCTGCTCCATCTATTAAGTTAGGCTGCTCCATCATCTATGGAGTTAGGTTGGTCCATCTATGGAGTTAGGCTACTCCATCTATGGAGTTAGGCTGCTGCATCATCTATGGAGTTAGGTGCTCCATTGATGAAGTTAGGCTGCTCTATATTCTATGGAGTTAGGATGCTACATCATCTATAGTGTTAGGCTGCTCTATCTATGGAGTTAGGCTGCTCCATCTATGAAGTTAGGCTGCTCCATCAATGGAGTTAGGCTGCACCATCATCTATGGAGTTAGGCTGCTCCATCATCTATAGAGTTAGGCTGCTCCATCTATTAAGTTAGGCTGCTCCAACATTTATGGAGTTAGGTTGCTCCATCTATAGCGTTAGGCTGCTCCATCTATGGAGTTAGGCTGCTCCATCTATGAAGTTAGGCTGCTCCATCATCTATGGAGTTAGGCTGCTCAATCACCTATAAAGTTAGGCTGCTCCATCTATGAAGTTAGGCTGCTCCGTATTCTATGGTGTTAGGCTGCTCCATCATCTATAGAGTTAGGCTGCTCCATCTATAACGTTAGGCTGCTCCATCATCTATGGAGTTAGGTTGGTCCATCTATGGAGTTAGGCTGCTCCATCTATGGAGTTAGGCTGCTCCATCATCTATAAAGTTAGGGTGCTCCATCTATGAAGTTAGGCTGCTCTATATTCTATGTAGTTAGGCTTCTTTATCATCTATGGAGTTAGGCTGCTCCATCTATGGAGTTAGGCTGCTCCATCTATGAAGTTAGGCTGCTCCATCATCTATGAAGTTAGGCTGCTCCATCATCTATAGAGTTAGGGTGCTCCATCTATGGAGTTAGGCTGCACCATCATCTACGGAGTTAGGCTGCTCCATCATCTATGGAGTTAGTGTGCTCCATCTATGAAGTTAGGCTGCTCTATATTCTATGGAGTTAGGCTGCTCCATCATCTATAGAGTTAGGCTGCTCCATCAATGGAGTTAGGCTGCTCCATCTATGAAGTTAGGCTGCTCCATCAATTGAGTTAGGCTGCACCATCATCTATGGAGTTAGGCTGCTCCATCATCTACAGTGTTAGGCTGCTCCATCTATTAAGTTAGGGTGCTCCATCTATGGAGTTAGGCTGCTCCATCTATGGAGTTAGGCTGCTCCATCATCTATGGAGTTAGGCTGCTCCATCTATGGAGTTAGGCTGCTCCATCATCTATGGAGTTAGGGTGCTCCATCTATGAAGTTAGGCTGCTCTATATTCTATGTAGTTAGGCTGCTTTATCATCTATAGAGTTAGGCTGCTCCATCTATGGAGTTAGGCGCCTCCATCTATGAAGTTAGGCTGCTCCATCATCTATGAAATTAGGCTGCTCCATCATTTATGGAGTTAGGGTGCTCCATCTATGGAGTTAGGCTGCTCTATATTCTATGGAGTTAGGCTGCTCCATCATCTATAGAGTTAGGCTGCTCCATCAATGGAGTTAGGCTGCTCCATCTATGAAGTTAGGCTGCTCCATCAATTGAGTTAGGCTGCACCATCATCTATGGAGTTAGGCTGCTCCATCATCTATAGTGTTAGGCTGCTCCATCTATGGAGTTAGGCTGCTCCATCTATGGAGTTAGGCTGCTCCATCATCTATGGAGTTAGGCTGCTCAATCACCTATAAAGTTAGGCTGCTCCATCTATGAAGTTAGGCTGCTCCATCATCTATAGAGTTAGCCTGCTCAATCACCTATAAAGTTAGGCTGCTCCATCTATGAAGTTAGGCTGCTCTGTATTCTATGGAGTTAGGCTGCTCCATCATCTATAGAGTTAGGCTGCTCCATCTATTAAGTTAGGGTGCTCCATCGTCTATGGAGTTAGGTTGCTCCATCTATGGAATTAGGCTGCTCCATCTATGGAGTTAGGCTGCTCCCTCATCTATGGAGTTAGGTTGCTCCATCTATGGAGTTCGGCTGCTCCATCATCTATGGAGTTAGGTTGCTCCATCTATGGAGTTCGGCTGCTCCATCATCTATGGAGTTAGGCTGCTCAATGACCTATAAAGTTAGGCTGCTCCATCATCTATGGAGTTAGGCTGCTCAATCACCTATAAAGTTAGGCTGCTCCATCTATGAAGTTAGGCTGCTCTGTATTCTATGGAGTTAGGCTGCTCCATCATCTATAGAGTTAGGCTGCTCCATCTATTAAGTTAGGCAGCTCCATCATCTATGGAGTTAGGTTGCTCCATCTATGGAGTTAGGCTGCTCCATCTATGGAGTTAGGCTGCTCCATCATCTATGGAGTTAGGCTGCTCAATCACCTATAAAGTTAGGCTGCTCCATCAATGGAGTTAGGCTGCACCATCATCTATGGATTTAGGCTGCTCCATCATCTATAGAGTTAGGCTGCTCCATCTATTAAGTTAGGCTGCTCCAACATTTATGGAGTTAGGCTGCTCCATCATCTATGGAGTTAGGCTGCTCAATCACCTATAAAGTTAGGCTGCTCCATCAATGGAGTTAGGCTGCACCATCATCTATGGAGTTAGGCTGCTCCATCATCTATAGAGTTAGGCTGCTCCATCTATTAAGTTAGGCTGCTCCAACATTTATGGAGTTAGGCTGCTCCATCTATGGAGTTAGGCTGCTCCATCATCTATGGAGTTAGGCTGCTCAATCACCTATAAAGTTAGGCTGCTCCATCTATGAAGTTAGGCTGCTCTGTATTCTATGCAGTTAGGCTGCTCCATCATCTATAGAGTTAGGCTGCTCCATCTATTAAGTTAGGCTGCTCCATCATCTATAGAGTTAGGTTGGTCCATCTATGGAGTTAGGCTGCTCCATCTATGGAGTTAGGCTGCTGCATCATCTATGGAGTTAGGTGCTCCATTGATGAAGTTAGGCTGCTCTATATTCTATGGAGTTAGGATGCTACATCATCTATAGAGTTAGGCTGCTCCATCTATGGAGTTAGGCTGCTCCATCTATGAAGTTAGGCTGCTCCATCAATGGAGTTAGGCTGCACCATCATCTATGGAGTTAGGCTGCTCCATCATCTATAGAGTTAGGCTGCTCCATCTATTAAGTTATGTTGCTCCAACATTTATGGAGTTAGGTTGCTCCATCTATAGCGTTAGGCTGCTCCATCTATGGAGTTAGGCTGCTCCATCTATGAAGTTAGGCTGCTCCATCATCTATGGAGTTAGGCTGCTCCATCTATGGAGTTAGGCTGCTCCATCTATGGAGTTAGGCTGCTCCATCATCTATGGAGTTAGGGTGCTTCATCTATGAAGTTAGGCTGCTCTATATTCTATGTAGTTAGGCTGCTTTATCATCTATAGAGTTAGGCTGCTCCATCTATGGAGTTAGGCGCCTCCATCTATGAAGTTAGGCTGCTCCATCATCTATGAAATTAGGCTGCTCCATCATTAATGGAGTTAGGGTGCTCCATCCATGGAGTTAGGCTGCTCCATCATCTACGGAGTTAGGCTGCTCCATCATCTATGGAGTTAGGGTGCTCCATCTATGAAGTTAGGCTGCTCTATATTCTATGGAGTTAGGCTGCTCCATCATCTATAGAGTTAGGCTGCTCCATCAATGGAGTTAGGCTGCTCCATCTATGAAGTTAGGCTGCTCCATCAATTGAGTTAGGCTGCACCATCATCTATGGAGTTAGGCTGCTCCATCATCTATAGTGTTAGGCTGCTCCATCTATTAAGTTAGGCTGCTCTATCTATGGAGTTAGGCTGCTCCATCTATGGAGTTAGGCTGCTCCATCATCTATGGAGTTAGGCTGCTCAATCACCTATAAAGTTAGGCTGCTCCATCTATGAAGTTAGGCTGCTCCATCATCTATAGAGTTAGCCTGCTCAATCACCTATAAAGTTAGGCTGCTCCATCTATGAAGTTAGGCTGCTCTGTATTCTATGGAGTTAGGCTGCTCCATCATCTATAGAGTTAGGCTGCTCCATCTATTAAGTTAGGGTGCTCCATCGTCTATGGAGTTAGGTTGCTCCATCTATGGAGTTAGGCTGTTCCATCTATGGAGTTAGGCTGCTCCATCATCTATGGAGTTAGGTTGCTCCATCTATGGAGATAGGCTGCTCCATCATCTATGGAGTTAGGTTGCTCCATCTATGGAGATAGGCTGCTCCATCATCTATAGAGTTAGCCTGCTCAATCACCTATAAAGTTAGGCTGCTCCATCTATGGAGTTAGGCTGCTCCATCATCTATAGAGTTAGGCTGCTCCATCTATTAAGTTAGGCTGCTCCAACATCTATGGAGTTAGGCTGCTCCATCTATGGAGTTAGGCTGCTCCATCATCTATGGAGTTAGGTTGCTCCATCTATGGAGTTCGGCTGCTCCATCATCTATAGAGTTAGGCTGCTCCATCTATTAAGTTAGGCTGCTCCAACATCTATGGAGTTAGGCTGCTCCATCTATGGAGTTAGGCTGCTCCATCATCTATGGAGTTAGGCTGCTCCATCTATTAAGTTAGGCAGCTCCATCATCTATGGAGTTAGGTTGCTCCATCTATGGAGTTAGGCTGCTCCCTCATCTATGGAGTTAGGCTGCTCAATCACCTATAAAGTTAGGCTGCTCCATCTATGAAGTTAGGCTGCTCTGTATTCTATGGAGTTAGGCTGCTCCATCATCTATAGAGTTAGGCTGCTCCATCTATTAAGTTAGGCTGCTCCATCATCTATGGAGTTAGGTTGCTCCATCTATGGAGTTAGGCTGCTCCATCTATGGAGTTAGGCTGCTCCATCATCTATGGAGTTAGGCTGCTCAATCACCTATAAAGTTAGGCTGCTCCATCAATGGAGTTAGGCTGCACCATCATCTATGGAGTTAGGCTGCTCCATCATCTATAGAGTTAGGCTGCTCCATCTATTAAGTTAGGCTGCTCCAACATTTATGGAGTTAGGCTGCTCCATCATCTATGGAGTTAGGCTGCTCAATCACCTATAAAGTTGGGCTGCTCCATCTATGAAGTTAGGCTGCTCTGTATTCTATGGAGTTAGGCTGCTCCATCATCTATAGAGTTAGGCTGCTCCATCTATTAAGTTAGGCTGCTCCATCATCTATGGAGTTAGGTTGGTCCATCTATGGAGTTAGGCTACTCCATCTATGGAGTTAGGCTGCTGCATCATCTATGGAGTTAGGTGCTCCATTGATGAAGTTAGGCTGCTCTATATTCTATGGAGTTAGGATGCTACATCATCTATAGTGTTAGGCTGCTCTATCTATGGAGTTAGGCTGCTCCATCTATGAAGTTAGGCTGCTCCATCAATGGAGTTAGGCTGCACCATCATCTATGGAGTTAGGCTGCTCCATCATCTATAGAGTTAGGCTGCTCCATCTATTAAGTTAGGCTGCTCCAACATTTATGGAGTTAGGTTGCTCCATCTATAGCGTTAGGCTGCTCCATCTATGGAGTTAGGCTGCTCCATCTATGAAGTTAGGCTGCTCCATCATCTATGGAGTTAGGCTGCTCAATCACCTATAAAGTTAGGCTGCTCCATCTATGAAGTTAGGCTGCTCTGTATTCTATGGTGTTAGGCTGCTCCATCATCTATAGAGTTAGGCTGCTCCATCTATAACGTTAGGCTGCTCCATCATCTATGGAGTTAGGTTGGTCCATCTATGGAGTTAGGCTGCTCCATCTATGGAGTTAGGCTGCTCCATCATCTATAAAGTTAGGCTGCTCCATCTATGAAGTTAGGCTGCTCTATATTCTATGTAGTTAGGCTTCTTTATCATCTATGGAGTTAGGCTGCTCCATCTATGGAGTTAGGCTGCTCCATCTATGAAGTTAGGCTGCTCCATCATCTATGAAGTTAGGCTGCTCCATCATCTATAGAGTTAGGGTGCTCCATCTATGGAGTTAGGCTGCACCATCATCTACGGAGTTAGGCTGCTCCATCATCTATGGAGTTAGTGTGCTCCATCTATGAAGTTAGGCTGCTCTATATTCTATGGAGTTAGGCTGCTCCATCATCTATAGAGTTAGGCTGCTCCATCAATGGAGTTAGGCTGCTCCATCTATGAAGTTAGGCTGCTCCATCAATTGAGTTAGGCTGCACCATCATCTATGGAGTTAGGCTGCTCCATCATCTACAGTGTTAGGCTGCTCCATCTATTAAGTTAGGGTGCTCCATCTATGGAGTTAGGCTGCTCCATCTATGGAGTTAGGCTGCTCCATCATCTATGGAGTTAGGCTGCTCAATCACCTATAAAGTTAGGCTGCTCCATCTATGAAGTTAGGCTGCTCCATCATCTATAGAGTTAGCCTGCTCAATCACCTATAAAGTTAGGCTGCTCCATCTATGAAGTTAGGCTGCTCTGTATTCTATGGAGTTAGGCTGCTCCATCATCTATAGAGTTAGGCTGCTCCATCTATTAAGTTAGGGTGCTCCATCGTCTATGGAGTTAGGTTGCTCCATCTATGGAGTTAGGCTGCTCCATCTATGGAGTTAGGCTGCTCCCTCATCTATGGAGTTAGGTTGCTCCATCTATGGAGTTCGGCTGCTCCATCATCTATGGAGTTAGGTTGCTCCATCTATGGAGTTCGGCTGCTCCATCATCTATGGAGTTAGGCTGCTCAATGACCTATAAAGTTAGGCTGCTCCATCATCTATGGAGTTAGGCTGCTCAATCACCTATAAAGTTAGGCTGCTCCATCTATGAAGTTAGGCTGCTCTGTATTCTCTGGAGTTAGGCTGCTCCATCATCTATAGAGTTAGGCTGCTCCATCTATTAAGTTAGGCAGCTCCATCATCTATGGAGTTAGGTTGCTCCATCTATGGAGTTAGGCTGCTCCATCATCTATGGAGTTAGGCTGCTCAATCACCTATAAAGTTAGGCTGCTCCATCAATGGAGTTAGGCTGCACCATCATCTATGGAGTTAGGCTGCTCCATCATCTATAGAGTTAGGCTGCTCCATCTATTAAGTTAGGCTGCTCCAACATTTATGGAGATAGGCTGCTCCATCTATGGAGTTAGGCTGCTCCATCATCTATGGAGTTAGGCTGCTCAATCACCTATAAAGTTAGACTGCTCCATCAATGGAGTTAGGCTGCACCATCATCTATGGAGTTAGGCTGCTCCATCATCTATAGAGTTAGGCTGCTCCATCTATTAAGTTAGGCTGCTCCAACATTTATGGAGTTAGGCTGCTCCATCTATGGAGTTAGGCTGCTCCATCATCTATGGAGTTAGGCTGCTCAATCACCTATAAAGTTAGGCTGCTCCATCTATGAAGTTAGGCTGCTCTGTATTCTATGCAGTTAGGCTGCTCCATCATCTATAGAGTTAGGCTGCTCCATCTATTAAGTTAGGCTGCTCCATCATCTATGGAGTTAGGTTGGTCCATCTATGGATTTAGGCTGCTCCATCTATGGAGTTAGGCTGCTGCATCATCTATGGAGTTAGGTGCTCCATTGATGAAGTTAGGCTGCTCTATATTCTATGAAGTTAGGATGCTACATCATCTATAGAGTTAGGCTGCTCCATCTATGGAGTTAGGCTGTTCCATCTATGAAGTTAGGCTGCTCCATCAATGGAGTTAGGCTGCACCATCATCTATGGAGTTAGGCTGCTCCATCATCTATGGAGTTAGGCTGCTCCATCTATTAAGTTAGGCAGCTCCATCATCTATGGAGTTAGGTTGCTCCATCTATGGAGTTAGGCTGCTCCCTCATCTATGGAGTTAGGCTGCTCAATCACCCATAAAGTTAGGCTGCTCCATCTATGAAGTTAGGCTGCTCTGTATTCTATGGAGTTAGGCTGCTCCATCATCTATAGAGTTAGGCTGCTCCATCTATTAAGTTAGGCAGCTCCATCATCTATGGAGTTAGGTTGCTCCATCTATGGAGTTAGGCTGCTCCATCTATGGAGTTAGGCTGCTCCATCATCTATGGAGTTAGGCTGCTCAATCACCTATAAAGTTAGGCTGCTCCATCAATGGAGTTAGGCTGCACCATCATCTATGGAGTTAGGCTGCTCCATCATCTATAGAGTTAGGCTGCTCCATCTATTAAGTTAGGCTGCTCCAACATTTATGGAGTTAGGCTGCTCCATCATCTATGGAGTTAAGCTGTTCAATCACCTATAAAGTTGGGCTGCTCCATCTATGAAGTTAGGCTGCTCTGTATTCTATGGAGTTAGGCTGCTCCATCATCTATAGAGTTAGGCTGCTCCATCTATTAAGTTAGGCTGCTCCATCATCTATGGAGTTAGGTTGGTCCATCTATGGAGTTAGGCTACTCCATCTATGGAGTTAGGCTGCTGCATCATCTATGGAGTTAGGTGCTCCATTGATGAAGTTAGGCTGCTCTATATTCTATGGAGTTAGGATGCTACATCATCTATAGTGTTAGGCTGCTCCATCTATGGAGTTAGGCTGCTCCATCTATGAAGTTAGGCTGCTCCATCAATGGAGTTAGGCTGCACCATCATCTATGGAGTTAGGCTGCTCCATCATCTATAGAGTTAGGCTGCTCCATCTATTAAGTTAGGCTGCTCCAACATTTATGGAGTTAGGTTGCTCCATCTATAGCGTTAGGCTGCTCCATCTATGGAGTTAGGCTGCTCCATCTATGAAGTTAGGCTGCTCCATCATCTATGGAGTTAGGCTGCTCAATCACCTATAAAGTTAGGCTGCTCCATCTATGAAGTTAGGCTGCTCTGTATTCTATGGTGTTAGGCTGCTCCATCATCTATAGAGTTAGGCTGCTCCATCTATAACGTTAGGCTGCTCCATCATCTATGGAGTTAGGTTGGTCCATCTATGGAGTTAGGCTGCTCCATCTATGGAGTTAGGCTGCTCCATCATCTATAAAGTTAGGGTGCTCCATCTATGAAGTTAGGCTGCTCTATATTCTATGTAGTTAGGATTCTTTATCATCTATGGAGTTAGGCTGCTCCATCTATGGAGTTAGGGTGCTCCATCTATGAAGTTAGGCTGCTCCATCATCTATGAAGTTAGGCTGCTCCATCATCTATAGAGTTAGGGTGCTCCATCTATGGAGTTAGGCTGCACCATCATCTACGGAGTTAGGCTGCTCCATCATCTATGGAGTTAGTGTGCTCCATCTATGAAGTTAGGCTGCTCTATATTCTATGGAGTTAGGCTGCTCCATCATCTATAGAGTTAGGCTGCTCCATCAATGGAGTTAGGCTGCTCCATCTATGAAGTTAGGCTGTTCCATCAATTGAGTTAGGCTGCACCATCATCTATGGAGTTAGGCTGCTCCATCATCTACAGTGTTAGGCTGCTCCATCTATTAAGTTAGGGTGCTCCATCTATGGAGTTAGGCTGCTCCATCATCTATGGAGTTAGGCTGCTCAATCACCTATAAAGTTAGGCTGCTCCATCTATGAAGTTAGGCTGCTCCATCATCTATAGAGTTAGCCTGCTCAATCACCTATAAAGTTAGGCTGCTCCATCTATGAAGTTAGGCTGCTCTGTATTCTATGGAGTTAGGCTGCTCCATCATCTATAGAGTTAGGCTGCTCCATCTATTAAGTTAGGGTGCTCCATCGTCTATGGAGTTAGGTTGCTCCATCTATGGAGTTAGGCTGCTCCATCTATGGAGTTAGGCTGCTCCCTCATCTATGGAGTTAGGCTGCTCAATCACCTATAAAGTTAGGCTGCTCCATCTATGAAGTTAGGCTGCTCTGTATTCTATGGAGTTAGGCTGCTCCATCATCTATAGAGTTAGGCTGCTCCATCTATGAAGTTAGGCTGCTCCATCATCTATGGAGTTAGGTTGCTCCATCTATGGAGTTAGGCTGCTCCATCATCTATGGAGTTAGGTTGCTCCATCTATGGAGTTCGGCTGCTCCATCATCTATGGAGTTAGGCTGCTCAATGACCTATAAATTTAGGCTGCTCCATCATCTATGGAGTTAGGCTGCTCAATCACCTATAAAGTTAGGCTGCTCCATCTATGAAGTTAGGCTGCTCTGTATTCTATGGAGTTAGGCTGCTCCATCATCTATAGAGTTAGGCTGCTCCATCTATTAAGTTAGGCTGCTCCATCATCTATGGAGTTAGGTTGCTCCATCTATGGAGTTAGGCTGCTCCATCTATGGAGTTAGGCTGCTTCATCATCTATGGAGTTAGGCTGCTCAATCACCTATAAAGTTAGGCTGCTCCATCAATGGAGTTAGGCTGCACCATCATCTATGGAGTTAGGATGCTACATCATCTATAGAGTTAGGCTGCTCCATCTATGGAGTTAGGCTGCTCAATCACCTATAAAGTTAGGCTGCTCCATCTATGAAGTTAGGCTGCTCTGTATTCTATGGAGTTAGGCTGCTCCATCATCTACAGAGTTAGGCTGCTCCATCTATTAAGTTAGGCTGCTCCATCATCTATGGAGTTAGGTTGGTCCATCTATGGAGTTAGGCTGCTCCATCTATGGAGTTAGGCTGCTGCATCATCTATGGAGATAGGTGCTCCATTGATGAAGTTAGGCTGCTCTATATTCTATGGAGTTAGGATGCTACATCATCTATAGAGTTAGGCTGCTCCATCTATGGAGTTAGGCTGCTCCATCATCTACGGAGTTAGGCTGCTCCATCATCTATAGAGTTAGGCTGCTCCATCTATTAAGTTAGGCTGCTCCATCATCTATGGAGTTAGGTTGGTCCATCTATGGAGTTAGGCTGCTCCATCTATGGAGTTAGGCTGCTGCATGATCTATGAAGTTAGGCGCTCCATTGATGAAGTTAGGCTGCTCTATATTCTATGGAGTTAGGTTGCTACATCATCTATAGAGGTAGGCTGCTCCATCATCTATAGAGTTAGGTTGCTCCATCTATTAAGTTAGGCTGCTCCAACATTTATGGAGTTAGGTTGCTCCATCTATAGCGTTAGGCTGCTCCATCTATAGAGTTAGGCTGCTCCAACATTTATGGAGTTAGGTTGCTCCATCTATAGCGTTAGGCTGCTCCATCTATGGAGTTAGGCTGCTCCATTTATGAAGTTAGGCTGCTCCATCATCTATGGAGTTAGGCTGCTCAATCACCTATAAAGTTAGGCTGCTCCATCTATGAAGTTAGGCTGCTCTGTATTCTATGGTGTTAGGCTGCTCCATCATCTATAGAGTTAGGCTGCTCCATCTATTAAGTTAGGCCGCTCCATCATCTATGGAGTTAGGTTGCTCTATCTATGGAGTTAGGCTGCTCCATCTATGGAGTTAGGCTGCTCCATCATCTATGGAGTTAGGCTGCTCCATCAATGGAGTTAGGCTGCACCATCATCTATGGAGTTAGGCTGCTCCGTCATCTATAGAGTTAGGCTGCTCCATCTATTAAGTTAGGCTGCTCCAACATTTATGGAGTTAGGCTGCTCCATCTATGGAGTTAGGCTGCTCCATCATCTATGGAGTTAGGCTGCTCAATCACCTATAAAGTTAGGCTGCTCCATCTATGAAGTTAGGCTGCTCTGTATTCTATGGAGTTAGGCTGCTCCATCATCTATAGAGTTAGGCTGCTCCATCTATTAAGTTAGGCTGCTCCATCATCTACGGAGTTAGGTTGGTCCATCTATGGAGTTAGGCTGCTCCATCTATGGAGTTAGGCTGCTGCATCATCTATGGAGTTAGGTGCTCCATTGATGAAGTTAGGCTGCTCTATATTCTATGGAGTTAGGATGCTACATCATCTATAGAGTTAGGCTGCTCCATCTATGGAGTTAGGCTGCTCCATCTATGAAGTTAGGCTGCTCCATCAATGGAGTTAGGCTGCACCATCATCTATGGAGTTAGGCTGCTCCATCATCTATAGAGTTAGGCTGCTCCATCTATTAAGTTATGCTGCTCCAACATTTATGGAGTTAGGTTGCTCCATCTATAGCGTTAGGCTGCTCCATCTATGGAGTTAGGCTGCTCCATCTATGAAGTTAGGCTGCTCCATCATCTATGGAGTTAGGCTGCTCAATCACCTATAAAGTTAGGCTGCTCCATCTATGAAGTTAGGCTGCTTTGTATTCTATGGTGTTAGGCTGCTCCATCATCTATAGAGTTAGGCTGCTCCATCTATTAAGTTAGGCTGCTCCATCATCTATGGAGTTAGGCTGCTCCATCTATGGAGTTAGGTTGCTGCATCATCTATAGTGTTAGGCTCCTCCATCTATTAAGTTAGGCTGCTCCATCTATGGAGTTAGGCTGCTCCATCTATGGAGTTCGGCTGCTCCATCATCTATGGAGTTAGGCTGCTCAATCATCTATAAATTTAGGCTGCTCGATCTATGAAGTTAGGCTGCTCCATCATCTATAGAGTTAGCCTGCTCAATCACCTATAAAGTTAGGCTGCTCCATCTATGAAGTTAGGCTGCTCTGTATTCTATGGAGTTAGGCTGCTCCATCATCTATAGAGTTAGGCTGCTCCATCTATTAAGTTAGGGTGCTCCATCGTCTATGGAGTTAGGTTGCTCCATCTATGGAGTTAGGCTGCTCCATCTATGGAGTTAGGCTGCTCCCTCATCTATGGAGTTAGGCTGCTCAATCACCTATAAAGTTAGGCTGCTCCATCTATGAAGTTAGGCTGCTCCATCATCTATGGAGTAAGGTTGCTCCATTATCTATGGAGTTAGGCTTCTCCATCTATGGTGTTAGGCTGCTCCATCTATGAAGTTAGGCTGCTCCATCATCTATGGAGTTAGGTTGCTCCATCTATGGAGTTAGGCTGCTCCATCTGTGAAGTTAGGCTGTTCCATCAATTGAGTTAGGCTGCACCATCATCTATGGAATTAGGCTGCTCCATCATCTATAGAGTTAGGCTGCTCCATCTATTAAGTTAGGCTGCTCCATCATCTATGGAGTTAGGTTGCTCCATCTATGGAGTTAGGCTGCTCCATCTATGGAGTTAGGCTGCTCCATCTATGGAGTTAGGCTGCTCCATCAACTATGGAGTTAGGTTGCTCCATCTATGGAGTTCGGCTGCTCCATCATCTATGGAGTTAGGCTGCTCAATGACATATAAAGTTAGGCTGCTCCATCATCTATGGAGTTAGGCTGCTCAATCACCTAAAAATCTAGGCTGCTCCATCTATGAAGTTAGGCTGCTCTGTATTCTCTGGAGTTAGGCTGCTCCATCATCTATAGAGTTAGGCTGCTCCATCTATTAAGTTAGGCTGCTCCAATATTTATGGAGTTAGGTTGCTACATCTATAGCGTTAGGCTGCTCCATCTATGGAGTTAGGCTGCTCCATCTATGAAGTTAGGCTGCTCCATCATCTATGGAGTTAGGCTGCTCAATCACCTATAAAGTTAGGCTGCTCCATCTATGAAGTTAGGCTGCTCTGTATTCTATGGTGTTAGGCTGCTCCATCATCTATAAAGTTAGGGTGCTCCATCTATTAAGTTAGGCTGCTCTATATTCTATGTAGTTAGGCTGCTTTATAATCTATAGTGTTAGGCAGCTCCATCTATGGAGTTCGGGTGCTCCATCTATGAAATTAGGCTGCTCCATCATCTATGAAGTTAGGCTGCTCCATCATCTATGGAGGTAGGGTGCTCCATCTATGGAGTTAGGCTGCTCCATCATCTACGGAGTTAGGCTGCTCCATCATCTATGGAGTTGGGTTGCTCCATCTATTGAGTTAGGCTGCTCCATCTATGGAGTTAGGCTGCTACATCATCTATAGAGTTAGGGTGCTCCATCAATGGAGTTAGGCTGCACCACCATCTATGAAGTTAGGCTGCTCCATCATCTATGGAGGTAGGGTGCTCCATCTATGGAGTTAGGCTGCTCCATCATCTATGGAGTTAGGCTGCTCAATCACCTATAAAGTTAGGCTGCTCCATCAATGGAGTTAGGCTGCACCATCATCTATGGAGTTAGGCTGCTCCATCATCTATAGAGTTAGGCTGCTCCATCTATTAAGTTATGCTGCTCCAACATTTATGGAGTTAGGCTGCTCCATCTATGGAGTTAGGCTGCTCCATCATCTATGGAGTTAGGCTGCTCAATCACCTATAAAGTTAGGCTGCTCCATCAATGGAGTTAGGCTGCACCATCATCTATGGAGTTAGGCTGCTCCATCATCTATAGAGTTAGGCTGCTCCATCTATTAAGTTAGGCTGCTCCAACATTTATGGAGTTAGGCTGCTCCATCTATGGAGTTAGGCTGCTCCATCATCTATGGAGTTAGGCTGCTCAATCACCTATAAAGTTAGGCTGCTCCATCTATGAAGTTAGGCTGCTCTGTATTCTATGCAGTTAGGCTGCTCCATCATCTATAGAGTTAGGCTGCTCCATCTATTAAGTTAGGCTGCTCCATCATCTATGGAGTTAGGTTGGTCCATCTATGGAGTTAGGCTGCTCCATCTATGGAGTTAGGCTGCTGCATCATCTATGGAGTTAGGTGCTCCATTGATGAAGTTAGGCTGCTCTATATTCTATGGAGTTAGGATGCTACATCATCTATCGAGTTAGGCTGCTCCATCTATGGAGTTAGGCTGCTCCATCTATGAAGTTAGGCTGCTCCATCAATGGAGTTAGGCTGCACCATCATCTATGGAGTTATGCTGCTCCATCATCTATAGAGTTAGGCTGCTCCATCTATTAAGTTATGTTGCTCCAACATTTATGGAGTTAGGTTGCTCCATCTATAGCGTTAGGCTGCTCCATCTATGGAGTTAGGCTGCTCCATCTATGAAGTTAGGCTGCTCCATCATCTATGGAGTTAGGCTGCTCCATCTATGGAGTTAGGCTGCTCCATCTATGGAGTTAGGCTGCTCCATCATCTATGGAGTTAGGGTGCTCCATCTATGAAGTTAGGCTGCTCTATATTCTATGTAGTTAGGCTGCTTTATCATCTATAGAGTTAGGCTGCTCCATCTATGGAGTTAGGCGCCTCCATCTATGAAGTTAGGCTGCTCCATCATCTATGAAATTAGGCTGCTCCATCATTTATGGAGTTAGGGTGCTCCATCTATGGAGTTAGGCTGCTCTATATTCTATGGAGTTAGGCTGCTCCATCATCTATAGAGTTAGGCTGCTCCATCAATGGAGTTAGGCTGCTCCATCTATGAAGTTAGGCTGCTCCATCAATTGAGTTAGGCTGCACCATCATCTATGGAGTTAGGCTGCTCCATCATCTATAGTGTTAGGCTGCTCCATCTATGGAGTTAGGCTGCTCCATCTATGGAGTTAGGCTGCTCCATCATCTATGGAGTTAGGCTGCTCAATCACCTATAAAGTTAGGCTGCTCCATCTATGAAGTTAGGCTGCTCCATCATCTATAGAGTTAGCCTGCTCAATCACCTATAAAGTTAGGCTGCTCCATCTATGAAGTTAGGCTGCTCTGTATTCTATGGAGTTAGGCTGCTCCATCATCTATAGAGTTAGGCTGCTCCATCTATTAAGTTAGGGTGCTCCATCGTCTATGGAGTTAGGTTGCTCCATCTATGGAGTTAGGCTGTTCCATCTATGGAGTTAGGCTGCTCCCACATCTATGGAGTTAGGTTGCTCCATCTATGGAGTTCGGCTGCTCCATCATCTATGGAGTTAGGTTGCTCCATCTATGGAGATAGGCTTCTCCATCATCTATGGAGTTATGCTGCTCAATCACCTATAAAGTTAGGCTGCTCCATCAATGGAGTTAGGCTGCACCATCATCTATGGAGTTAGGCTGCTCCATCATCTATAGAGTTAGGCTGCTCCATCTATTAAGTTAGGCTGCTCCAACATTTATGGAGTTAGGCTGCTCCATCTATGGAGTTAGGCTGCTCCATCATCTATGGAGTTAGGTTGCTCCATCTATGGAGTTCGGCTGCTCCATCATCTATAGAGTTAGGCTGCTCCAACATCTATGGAGTTAGGCTGCTCCATCTATGGAGTTAGGCTGCTCCATCATCTATGGAGTTAGGCTGCTCCATCTATTAAGTTAGGCAGCTCCATCATCTATGGAGTTAGGTTGCTCCATCTATGGAGTTAGGCTGCTCCCTCATCTATGGAGTTAGGCTGCTCAATCACCCATAAAGTTAGGCTGCTCCATCTATGAAGTTAGGCTGCTCTGTATTCTATGGAGTTAGGCTGCTCCATCATCTATAGAGTTAGGCTGCTCCATCTATTAAGTTAGGCAGCTCCATCATCTATGGAGTTAGGTTGCTCCATCTATGGAGTTAGGCTGCTCCATCTATGGAGTTAGGCTGCTCCATCATCTATGGAGTTAGGCTGCTCAATCACCTATAAAGTTAGGCTGCTCCATCAATGGAGTTAGGCTGCACCATCATCTATGGAGTTAGGCTGCTCCATCATCTATAGAGTTAGGCTGCTCCATCTATTAAGTTAGGCTGCTCCAACATTTATGGAGTTAGGCTGCTCCATCATCTATGGAGTTAGGCTGCTCAATCACCTATAAAGTTGGGCTGCTCCATCTATGAAGTTAGGCTGCTCTGTATTCTATGGAGTTAGGCTGCTCCATCATCTATAGAGTTAGGCTGCTCCATCTATTAAGTTAGGCTGCTCCATCATCTACGGAGTTAGGTTGGTCCATCTATGGAGTTAGGCTGCTCCATCTATGGAGTTAGGCTGCTGCATCATCTATGGAGTTAGGTGCTCCATTGATGAAGTTAGGCTGCTCTATATTCTATGGAGTTAGGATGCTACATCATCTATAGTGTTAGGCTGCTCTATCTATGGAGTTAGGCTGCTCCATCTATGAAGTTAGGCTGCTCCATCAATGGAGTTAGGCTGCACCATCATCTATGGAGTTAGGCTGCTCCATCATCTATAGAGTTAGGCTGCTCCATCTATTAAGTTAGGCTGCTCCAACATTTATGGAGTTAGGTTGCTCCATCTATAGCGTTAGGCTGCTCCATCTATGGAGTTAGGCTGCTCCATCTATGAAGTTAGGCTGCTCCATCATCTATGGAGTTAGGCTGCTCAATCACCTATAAAGTTAGGCTGCTCCATCTATGAAGTTAGGCTGCTCTGTATTCTATGGTGTTAGGCTGCTCCATCATCTATAGAGTTAGGCTGCTCCATCTATAACGTTAGGCTGCTCCATCATCTATGGAGTTAGGTTGGTCCATCTATGGAGTTAGGCTGCTCCATCTATGGAGTTAGGCTGCTCCATCATCTATAAAGTTAGGGTGCTCCATCTATGAAGTTAGGCTGCTCTATATTCTATGTAGTTAGGATTCTTTATCATCTATGGAGTTAGGCTGCTCCATCTATGGAGTTAGGGTGCTCCATCTATGAAGTTAGGCTGCTCCATCATCTATGAAGTTAGGCTGCTCCATCATCTATAGAGTTAGGGTGCTCCATCTATGGAGTTAGGCTGCACCATCATCTACGGAGTTAGGCTGCTCCATCATCTATGGAGTTAGTGTGCTCCATCTATGAAGTTAGGCTGCTCTATATTCTATGGAGTTAGGCTGCTCCATCATCTATAGAGTTAGGCTGCTCCATCAATGGAGTTAGGCTGCTCCATCTATGAAGTTAGGCTGTTCCATCAATTGAGTTAGGCTGCACCATCATCTATGGAGTTAGGCTGCTCCATCATCTACAGTGTTAGGCTGCTCCATCTATTAAGTTAGGGTGCTCCATCTATGGAGTTAGGCTGCTCCATCATCTATGGAGTTAGGCTGCTCAATCACCTATAAAGTTAGGCTGCTCCATCTATGAAGTTAGGCTGCTCCATCATCTATAGAGTTAGCCTGCTCAATCACCTATAAAGTTAGGCTGCTCCATCTATGAAGTTAGGCTGCTCTGTATTCTATGGAGTTAGGCTGCTCCATCATCTATAGAGTTAGGCTGCTCCATCTATTAAGTTAGGGTGCTCCATCGTCTATGGAGTTAGGTTGCTCCATCTATGGAGTTAGGCTGCTCCATCTATGGAGTTAGGCTGCTCCCTCATCTATGGAGTTAGGCTGCTCAATCACCTATAAAGTTAGGCTGCTCCATCTATGAGTTAGGCTGCTCTGTATTCTATGGAGTTAGGCTGCTCCATCATCTATAGAGTTAGGCTGCTCCATCTATGAAGTTAGGCTGCTCCATCATCTATGGAGTTAGGTTGCTCCATCTATGGAGTTAGGCTGCTCCATCATCTATGGAGTTAGGTTGCTCCATCTATGGAGTTCGGCTGCTCCATCATCTATGGAGTTAGGCTGCTCAATGACCTATAAATTTAGGCTGCTCCATCATCTATGGAGTTAGGCTGCTCAATCACCTATAAAGTTAGGCTGCTCCATCTATGAAGTTAGGCTGCTCTGTATTCTATGGAGTTAGGCTGCTCCATCATCTATAGAGTTAGGCTGCTCCATCTATTAAGTTAGGCAGCTCCATCATCTATGGAGTTAGGTTGCTCCATCTATGGAGTTAGGCTGCTCCATCTATGGAGTTAGGCTGCTTCATCATCTATGGAGTTAGGCTGCTCAATCACCTATAAAGTTAGGCTGCTCCATCAATGGAGTTAGGCTGCACCATCATCTATGGAGTTAGGCTGCTCCATCATCTATAGAGTTAGGCTGCTCCATCTATTAAGTTAGGCTGCTCCAACATTTATGGAGTTAGGCTGCTCCATCTATGGAGTTAGGCTGCTCCATCATCTATGGAGTTAGGCTGCTCAATCACCTATAAAGTTAGGCTGCTCCATCTATGAAGTTAGGCTGCTCTGTATTCTATGGAGTTAGGCTGCTCCATCATCTACAGAGTTAGGCTGCTCCATCTATTAAGTTAGGCTGCTCCATCATCTATGGAGTTAGGTTGGTCCATCTATGGAGTTAGGCTGCTCCATCTATGGAGTTAGGCTGCTGCATCATCTATGGAGATAGGTGCTCCATTGATGAAGTTAGGCTGCTCTATATTCTATGGAGTTAGGATGCTACATCATCTATAGAGTTAGGCTGCTCCATCTATGGAGTTAGGCTGCTCCATCATCTACGGAGTTAGGCTGCTCCATCATCTATAGAGTTAGGCTGCTCCATCTATTAAGTTAGGCTGCTCCATCATCTATGGAGTTAGGTTGGTCCATCTATGGAGTTAGGCTGCTCCATCTATGGAGTTAGGCTGCTGCATGATCTATGGAGTTAGGTGCTCCATTGATGAAGTTAGGCTGCTCTATATTCTATGGAGTTAGGTTGCTACATCATCTATAGAGGTAGGCTGCTCCATCATCTATAGAGTTAGGCTGCTCCATCTATTAAGTTAGGCTGCTCCAACATTTATGGAGTTAGGTTGCTCCATCTATAGCGTTAGGCTGCTCCATCTATAGAGTTAGGCTGCTCCAACATTTATGGAGTTAGGTTGCTCCATCTATAGCGTTAGGCTGCTCCATCTATGGAGTTAGGCTGCTCCATCTATGAAGTTAGGCTGCTCCATCATCTATGGAGTTAGGCTGCTCAATCACCTATAAAGTTAGGCTGCTCCATCTATGAAGTTAGGCTGCTCTGTATTCTATGGTGTTAGGCTGCTCCATCATCTATAGAGTTAGGCTGCTCCATCTATTAAGTTAGGCCGCTCCATCATGTATGGAGTTAGGTTGCTCTATCTATGGAGTTAGGCTGCTCCATCTATGGAGTTAGGCTGCTCCATCATCTATGGAGTTAGGCTGCTCCATCAATGGAGTTAGGCTGCACCATCATCTATGGAGTTAGGTTGCTCCATCTATGGAGTTAGGCTGCTCCCTCATCTATGGAGTTAGGCTGCTCAATCACCCATAAAGTTAGGCTGCTCCATCTATGAAGTTAGGCTGCTCTGTATTCTATGGAGTTAGGCTGCTCCATCATCTATAGAGTTAGGCTGCTCCATCTATTAAGTTAGGCAGCTCCATCATCTATGGAGTTAGGTTGCTCCATCTATGGAGTTAGGCTGCTCCATCTATGGAGTTAGGCTGCTCCATCATCTATGGAGTTAGGCTGCTCAATCACCTATAAAGTTAGGCTGCTCCATCAATGGAGTTAGGCTGCACCATCATCTATGGAGTTAGGCTGCTCCATCATCTATAGAGTTAGGCTGCTCCATCTATTAAGTTAGGCTGCTCCAACATTTATGGAGTTAGGCTGCTCCATCATCTATGGAGTTAGGCTGCTCAATCACCTATAAAGTTGGGCTGCTCCATCTATGAAGTTAGGCTGCTCTGTATTCTATGGAGTTAGGCTGCTCCATCATCTATAGAGTTAGGCTGCTCCATCTATTAAGTTAGGCTGCTCCATCATCTACGGAGTTAGGTTGGTCCATCTATGGAGTTAGGCTGCTCCATCTATGGAGTTAGGCTGCTGCATCATCTATGGAGTTAGGTGCTCCATTGATGAAGTTAGGCTGCTCTATATTCTATGGAGTTAGGATGCTACATCATCTATAGTGTTAGGCTGCTCCATCTATGGAGTTAGGCTGCTCCATCTATGAAGTTAGGCTGCTCCATCAATGGAGTTAGGCTGCACCATCATCTATGGAGTTAGGCTGCTCCATCATCTATAGAGTTAGGCTGCTCCATCTATTAAGTTAGGCTGCTCCAACATTTATGGAGTTAGGTTGCTCCATCTATAGCGTTAGGCTGCTCCATCTATGGAGTTAGGCTGCTCCATCTATGAAGTTAGGCTGCTCCATCATCTATGGAGTTAGGCTGCTCAATCACCTATAAAGTTAGGCTGCTCCATCTATGAAGTTAGGCTGCTCTGTATTCTATGGTGTTAGGCTGCTCCATCATCTATAGAGTTAGGCTGCTCCATCTATAACGTTAGGCTGCTCCATCATCTATGGAGTTAGGTTGGTCCATCTATGGAGTTAGGCTGCTCCATCTATGGAGTTAGGCTGCTCCATCATCTATAAAGTTAGGGTGCTCCATCTATGAAGTTAGGCTGCTCTATATTCTATGTAGTTAGGATTCTTTATCATCTATGGAGTTAGGCTGCTCCATCTATGGAGTTAGGGTGCTCCATCTATGAAGTTAGGCTGCTCCATCATCTATGAAGTTAGGCTGCTCCATCATCTATAGAGTTAGGGTGCTCCATCTATGGAGTTAGGCTGCACCATCATCTACGGAGTTAGGCTGCTCCATCATCTATGGAGTTAGTGTGCTCCATCTATGAAGTTAGGCTGCTCTATATTCTATGGAGTTAGGCTGCTCCATCATCTATAGAGTTAGGCTGCTCCATCAATGGAGTTAGGCTGCTCCATCTATGAAGTTAGGCTGTTCCATCAATTGAGTTAGGCTGCACCATCATCTATGGAGTTAGGCTGCTCCATCATCTACAGTGTTAGGCTGCTCCATCTATTAAGTTAGGGTGCTCCATCTATGGAGTTAGGCTGCTCCATCATCTATGGAGTTAGGCTGCTCAATCACCTATAAAGTTAGGCTGCTCCATCTATGAAGTTAGGCTGCTCTGTATTCTATGGAGTTAGGCTGCTCCAACATCTATAGAGTTAGGCTGCTCCATCTATTAAGTTAGGCTGCTCCATCATCTACGGAGTTAGGTTGGTCCATCTATGGAGTTAGGCTGCTCCATCTATGGAGTTAGGCTGCTGCATCATCTATGGAGTTAGGTGCTCCATTGATGAAGTTAGGCTGCTCTATATTCTATGGAGTTAGGATGCTACATCATCTATAGAGTTAGGCTGCTCCATCTATGGAGTTAGGCTGCTCCATCTATGAAGTTAGGCTGCTCCATCAATGGAGTTAGGCTGCACCATCATCTATGGAGTTAGGCTGCTCCATCATCTATAGAGTTAGGCTGCTCCATCTATTAAGTTATGCTGCTCCAACATTTATAAAGTTAGGTTGCTCCATCTATAGCGTTAGGCTGCTCCATCTATGGAGTTAGGCTGCTCCATCTATGAAGTTAGGCTGCTCCATCATCTATGGAGTTAGGCTGCTCAATCACCTATAAAGTTAGGCTGCTCCATCTATGAAGTTAGGCTGCTTTGTATTCTATGGTGTTAGGCTGCTCCATCATCTATAGAGTTAGGCTGCTCCATCTATTAAGTTAGGCTGCTCCATCATCTATGGAGTTAGGCTGCTCCATCTATGGAGTTAGGTTGCTGCATCATCTATAGTGTTAGGCTGCTCCATCTATTAAGTTAGGCTGCTCCATCTATGGAGTTAGGCTGCTCCATCTATGGAGTTCGGCTGCTCCATCATCTATGGAGTTAGGCTGCTCAATCATCTATAAATTTAGGCTGCTCGATCTATGAAGTTAGGCTGCTCCATCATCTATAGAGTTAGCCTGCTCAATCACCTATAAAGTTAGGCTGCTCCATCTATGAAGTTAGGCTGCTCTGTATTCTATGGAGTTAGGCTGCTCCATCATCTATAGAGTTAGGCTGCTCCATCTATTAAGTTAGGGTGCTCCATCGTCTATGGAGTTAGGTTGCTCCATCTATGGAGTTAGGCTGCTCCATCTATGGAGTTAGGCTGCTCCCTCATCTATGGAGTTAGGCTGCTCAATCACCTATAAAGTTAGGCTGCTCCATCTATGAAGTTAGGCTGCTCTGTATTCTATGGAGTTAGGCTGCTCCATCATCTATAGAGTTAGGCTGCTCCATCTATTAAGTTAGGCTGCTCCATCATCTATGGAGTTAGGTTGCTCCATCTATGAAGTTAGGCTGCTCCATCTATGGAGTTAGGCTGCTCCAACAACTATGGAGTTAGGTTGCTCCATCTATGGAGTTCGGCTGCTCCATCATCTATGGAGTTAGGCTGCTCAATCACCTATAAAGTTAGGCTGCTCCATCTATGAAGTTAGGCTGCTCTGTATTCTATGGTGTTAGGCTGCTCCATCATCTATAGAGTTAGGCTGCTCCATCTATAACGTTAGGCTGCTCCATCATCTATGGAGTTAGGTTGCTCCATCTATGGAGTTAGGCTGCTCCATCTATGGAGTTAGGCTGCTCCATCATCTATAAAGTTAGGGTGCTCCATCTATGAAGTTAGGCTGCTCTATATTCTATGTAGTTAGGCTTCTTTATAATCTATGGAGTTAGGCTGCTCCATCTATGGAGTTAGGCTGCTCCATCTATGAAGTTAGGCTGCTCCATCATCTATGAAGTTAGGCTGCTCCATCATCTATAGAGTTAGGGTGCTCCATTTATGGAGTTAGGCTGCACCATCATCTACGGAGTTAGGCTGCTCCATCATCTATGGAGTTAGGGTGCTCCATCTATGAAGTTAGGCTGCTCTATATTCTATGGAGTTAGGCTGCTCCATCATCTATAGAGTTAGGCTGCTCCATCAATGGAGTTAGGCTGCTCCATCTATGAAGTTAGGCTGCTCCATCAATTGAGTTAGGCTGCACCATCATCTATGGAGTTAGGCTGCTCCATCATCTATAGTGTTAGGCTGCTCCATCTATTAAGTTAGGCTGCTCCATCTATGGAGTTAGGCTGCTCCATCTATGGAGTTAGGCTGCTCCATCATCTATGGAGTTAGGCTGCTCAATCACCTATAAAGTTAGGCTGCTCCATCTATGAAGTTAGGCTGCTCCATCATCTATAGAGTTAGCCTGCTCAATCATCTATAGAGTTAGGCTGCTCCATCTATGAAGTTAGGCTGCTCTGTATTCTATGGAGTTAGGCTGCTCCATCATCTATAGAGTTAGGCTGCTCCATCTATTAAGTTAGGGTGCTCCATCGTCTATGGAGTTAGGTTGCTCCATCTATGGAGTTAGGCTGCTCCATCTATGGAGTTAGGCTGCTCCCTCATTTATGGAGTTAGGCTGCTCAATCACCTATAAAGTTAGGCTGCTCCATCTATGAAGTTAGGCTGCTCTGTATTCTATGGAGTTAGGCTGCTCCATCATCTATAGAGTTAGGCTGCTCCATCTATGAAGTTAGGCTGCTCCATCATCTATGGAGTTAGGTTGCTCCATCTATGGAGTTAGGCTGCTCCATCTATGGAGTTAGGCTGCTCCATCATCTATGGAGTTAGGTTGCTCCATCTATGGAGTTCGGCTGCTCCATCATCTATGGAGTTAGGCTGCTCAATGACCTATAAAGTTAGGCTGCTCCATCATCTATGGAGTTAGGCTGCTCAATCACCTATAAAGTTAGGCTGCTCCATCTATGAAGTTAGGCTGCTCTGTATTCTATGGAGTTAGGCTGCTCCATCATCTATAGAGTTAGGCTGCTCCATCTATTAAGTTAGGCAGCTCCATCATTTATGGAGTTAGGTTGCTCCATCTATGGAGTTAGGCTGCTCCATCTATGGAGTTAGGCTGCTTCATCATCTATGGAGTTAGGCTGCTCAATCACCTATAAAGTTAGGCTGCTCCATCAATGGAGTTAGGCTGCACCATCATCTATGGAGTTAGGCTGCTCCATCATCTATAGAGTTAGGCTGCTCCATCTATTAAGTTAGGCTGCTCCAACATTTATGGAGTTAGGCTGCTCCATCATCTATGGAGTTAGGCTGCTCAATCACCTATAAAGTTGGGCTGCTCCATCTATGAAGTTAGGCTGCTCTGTATTCTATGGAGTTAGGCTGCTCCATCATCTATAGAGTTAGGCTGCTCCATCTATTAAGTTAGGCTGCTCCATCATCTATGGAGTTAGGTTGGTCCATCTATGAAGTTGGCTACTCCATCTATGGAGTTAGGCTGCTGCATCATCTATGGGGTTAGGTGCTCCATTGATGAAGTTAGGCTGCTCTATATTCTATGGAGTTAGGCTGCTCCATCAATGGAGTTAGGCTGCTCCATCTATGAAGTTAGGCTGCTCCATCAATTGAGTTAGGCTGCACCATCATCTATGGAGTTAGGCTGCTCCATCATCTATAGTGTTAGGCTGCTCCATCTATTAAGTTAGGCTGCTCCATCTATGGAGTTAGGCTGCTCCATCTATGGAGTTAGGCTGCTCCATCATCTATGGAGTTAGGCTGCTCAATCACCTATAAAGTTAGGCTGCTCCATCTATGAAGTTAGGCTGCTCCATCATCTATAGAGTTAGCCTGCTCAATCACCTATAAAGTTAGGCTGCTCCATCTATGAAGTTAGGCTGCTCTGTATTCTATGGAGTTAGGCTGCTCCATCATCTATAGAGTTAGGCTGCTCCATCTATTAAGTTAGGGTGCTCCATCGTCTATGGAGTTAGGTTGCTCCATCTATGGAGTTAGGTTGCTCCATCTATGGAGTTAGGCTGCTCCATCTATGGAGTTAGGCTGCTCCCTCATCTATGGAGTTAGGCTGCTCAATCACCTATAAAGTTAGGCTGCTCCATCTATGAAGTTAGGCTGCTCTGTATTCTATGGAGTTAGGCTGCTCCATCATCTATAGAGTTAGGCTGCTCCATCTATGAAGTTAGGCTGCTCCATCATCTATGGAGTTAGGTTGCTCCATCTATGGAGTTAGGCTGCTCCATCTATGGAGTTAGGCTGCTCCATCATCTATGGAGTTAGGCTGCTCAATCACCTATAAAGTTAGGCTGCTCCATCAATGGAGTTAGGCTGCACCATCATCTATGGAGTTAGGTTGGTCCATCTATGGAGTTAGGCTGCTCCATCTATGGAGTTAGGCTGCTGCATCATCTATGGAGATAGGTGCTCCATTGATGAAGTTAGGCTGCTCTATATTCTATGGAGTTAGGATGCTACATCATCTATAGAGTTAGGCTGCTCCATCTATGGAGTTAGGCTGCTCCATCTATGAAGTTTGGCTGCGCAATCAATGGAGTTAGGCTGCACCATCATCTATGGAGTTAGGCTGCTCCATCATCTATAGAGTTAGGCTGCTAAATCTATTAAGTTAGGCTGCTCCATCATCTATGGAGTTAGGTTGGTCCATCTATGGAGTTAGGCTGCTCCATCTATGGAGTTAGGCTGCTGCATGATCTATGGAGTTAGGTGCTCCATTGATGAAGTTAGGCTGCTCTATATTCTATGGAGTTAGGATGCTACATCATCTATAGAGGTAGGCTGCTCCATCATCTATAGAGTTAGGCTGCTCCATCTATTAAGTTAGGCTGCTCCAACATTTATGGAGTTAGGTTGCTCCATCTATAGCGTTAGGCTGCTCCATCTATAGCGTTAGGCTGCTCCAACATTTATGGAGTTAGGTTGCTCCATCTATAGCGTTAGGCTGCTCCATCTATGGAGTTAGGCTGCTCCATCTATGAAGTTAGGCTGCTCCATCATCTATGGAGTTAGGCTGCTCAATCACCTATAAAGTTAGGCTGCTCCATCTATGAAATTAGGCTGCTCTGTATTCTATGGTGTTAGGCTGCTCCATCATCTATAGAGTTAGGCTGCTCCATCTATTAAGTTAGGCTGCTCCATCATCTATGGAGTTAGGTTGCTCCATCTATGGAGTTAGGCTGCTCCATCTATGGAGTTAGGCTGCTCCATCATCTATGGAGTTAGGCTGCTCAATCACCTATAAAGTTAGGCTGCTCCATCAATGGAGTTAGGCTGCACCATCATCTATGGAGTTAGGCTGCTCCATCATCTATAGAGTAAGGCTGCTCCATCTATTAAGTTAGGCTGCTCCAACATTTATGGAGTTAGGCTGCTCCATCTATGGAGTTAGGCTGCTCCATCATCTATGGAGTTAGGCTGCTCAATCACCTATAAAGTTAGGCTGCTCCATCTATGAAGTTAGGCTGCTCTGTATTCTATGGAGTTAGGCTGCTCCATCATCTATAGAGTTAGGCTGCTCCATCTATGAAGTTAGGCTGCTCCATCATCTATAGAGTTAGCCTGCTCAATCACCTATAAAGTTAGGCTGCTCCATCTATGAAGTTAGGCTGCTCTGTATTCTATGGAGTTAGGCTGCACCATCATCTATGGAGTTAGGCTGCTCCATCATCTATAGAGTTAGGCTGCTCCATCTATTAAGTTAGGCTGCTCCAACATTTATGGAGTTAGGTTGCTCCATCTATAGCGTTAGGCTGCTCCATCTATGGAGTTAGGCTGCTCCATCTATGAAGTTAGGCTGCTCCATCATCTATGGAGTTAGGCTGCTCAATAACTTATAAAGTTAGGCTGCTCCATCTATGACGTTAGGCTGCTCTGTATTCTATGGTGTTAGGCTGCTACATCATCTATAGAGTTAGGCTGCTCCATCTATTAAGTTAGGCTGCTCCATCATCTATGGAGTTAGGTTGCTCCATCTATGGAGTTAGGCTGCTCCATCTATGGAGTTAGGCTGCTCCATCATCTATAAAGTTAGGGTGCTCCATCTATGAAGTTAGGCTGCTCTATATTCTATGTAGTTAGGCTGCTTTATAATCTATAGTGTTAGACAGCTCCATCTATGGAGTTAGGGTGCTCCATCTATGAAGTTATGCTGCTCCATCATCTATGAAGTTAGGCTGCTCCATCATCTATGGAGGTAGGGTGCTCCATCTATGGAGTTAGGCTGCTCCATCATCTACGGAGTTAGGCTGCTCCATCATCTATGGAGTTAGGGTGCTCCATCTATGAAGTTAGGCTGCTCTGTATTCTATGGAGTTAGGCTGCTCCATCATCTATAGAGTTAGGCTGCTCCATCAATAAAGTTAGGCTGCTCCATCTATGAAGTTAGGCTGTTCCATCAATTGAGTTAGGCTGCACCATCATCTATGGAGTTAGGCTGCTCCATCATCTACAGTGTTAGGCTGCTCCATCTATTAAGTTAGGGTGCTCCATCTATGGAGTTAGGCTGCTCCATCATCTATGGAGTTAGGCTGCTCAATCACCAATAAAGTTAGGCTGCTCCATCTATGAAGTTAGGCTGCTCCATCATCTATAGAGTTAGCCTGCTCAATCACCTATAAAGTTAGGCTGCTCCATCTATGAAGTTAGGCTGCTCTGTATTCTATGGAGTTAGGCTGCTCCATCATCTATAGAGTTAGGCTGCTCCATCTATTAAGTTAGGGTGCTCCATCGTCTATGGAGTTAGGTTGCTCCATCTATGGAGTTAGGCTGCTCCATCTATGGAGTTAGGCTGCTCCCTCATCTATGGAGTTAGGCTGCTCAATCACCTATAAAGTTAGGCTGCTCCATCTATGAAGTTAGGCTTCTCTGTATTCTATGGAGTTAGGCTGCTCCATCATCTATAGAGTTAGGCTGCTCCATCTATGAAGTTAGGCTGCTCCATCATCTATGGAGTTAGGTTGCTTCCATCTATGGAGTTAGGCTGCTCCATCATCTATGGAGTTAGGCTGCTC